>NW_015172059.1:112075-114202 GCF_001447785.1 Gekko japonicus | reverse complement strand
AAACCAGGGCCTGCCCAAGCACTAGGCAAACCTAGGCAACTGCCTCGGGTGCCAGATTTTGAGGGGTGCCCCAAAGGCAAGCGGAGCCTCCTCTGTTGGCTTAAAGGGAAGCCTGGGTGTCGGCTGATTTCTAGAGTCTCACGGTCGGTCAGCTCTGCTCTTCTGTAGCTGCCGTGATGGAACATAGAGGGCTTCTGAAGAGCTTATCCCTTTTTTTAAATCTTGACATGGTTCATTTTGAATGCTCGGTAAACAAAACATTCATTCCACACTTCTCACTCTACTAATTTGGGGTGGGGCGCCAAAGTCATAGTTTGCATAGCATGCCAAAAAACCTTGGACCTGTCCTGGGCATGATGGTGTTTGCATCTTGATTCAGTGATCAAGTAGATTGTTGGGCAGATGTGGGGGGAGCAAGGGAAGAAATGAACAGAGTAGAAGCAATAAAGAGAGTTGTGCAGAGGGGCAGATCCATACAGGAAGGATTCTTTTACGTGTGTTGTGTAAACAAAACATTCATTCCACACTTCTCACTCTACTAATTTGGGGTGGGGCGCCAAAGTCATAGTTTGCATAGCATGCCAAAAAACCTTGGACCTGTCCTGGGCATGATGGTGTTTGCATCTTGATTCAGTGATCAAGTAGATTGTTGGGCAGATGTGGTGGTAGCAAGGGAAGAAGCGAACAGAGTAGAAGCAATAAACAGAGTTGCGCAGAGGGGCAAATACATACAGGAAGGATTCTTTTACCTGTGTTGCCTTTCTTTCGAAACAACTGTTTTCCTTATAATGGACCATATCCCCCTTCTGTAGAACAAAGTTTGAGTTTAGTGGAGCAGATGGAGTCCAGATTGAGTTCAGATGGAGCAGATCTATTCTCTCTTGCTCCGGATTGCAAGCCTAGATGTAATGGGTGGAAATTACAAGGGAGTCGATACCGGTTAAATATCAGGAGAAACTTCCTAACTGTAAGAGTGGTTGAGCAGTGGAACAGAATGCCTCGGGGAGGTGGTGGGTGCTCCTTCGCTGGACATCTTCAAGTGGAGGCTGGACGACCATCTTTCGGGTATGTTGTAGGGCTCTCTTTCGGCTATGTTCCTGCAGAGTGCAGGGGGTTGGACTAGATGACCTGTAAGGTCCCTTCCAACTCTAACATTCTATGATTCTAAGACCAATGATGTTTTATTCAAGGTATGAGATTTCGTGGGCACGCATACTTCCTCAGATACAATGAAACAGAATTTACTATATACATGAAGGAGCTGCGATGGCTCAAGTGGTTAAGATGCTGAACTGCTGGCTGTGGAAGGTCACTAGTTCAGCAGTTCGAGACCCAGGCTGCCGCAAGACGGAGGGAGCTCCTGTCTCTAGTTCTAGCTCCCGCCAACCTAGCAGTTCGAAAGCAAGAAATTGCAAGTAGATCAATAGGTACCACTTCAGTGGGAAGGTAACAGCGTTCCGTGCGCCTTGGTGTTTAGTCATGCCAGCCACATGACCACGGAAGCGTCTTCAGACAGTGCTGGCTCTTCGGCTTTGAAATGGAGATGAGCACCGCAACCCTAGAGTCGGATTCGACTGGCTTTCGAGCAAGGGAACCTTTACCTTTTTACATGTAGGCAGAGGGTGAGCAGTAAATTAGCATGCAATTTGGGAATGTTCAGTCTGGAGAAGAGGAGGCTGAGGGGGGACATGATTGCTCTCTCGAAGTATTTGAAGGGTTGTCACATAGTGGAGGGCAGGGAGCTGTTCCCGTTGGCAGCAGAGGATTCGACTCGCAGTCACGGGTTTAAATTAAGGGCAGGAAGGTACTGGCTGGATCTTTGGAAAAAAATTTTTACAGTAAGAGTTGTGCCGCAGTGGGATCAGCAGTCTAGGGAGGTGGTGAGCTCCCCCTCCCCAGCTGTCTTTAAGCAGCGGCTGGACAAACACTTGTCAGGGATGGGTCTAGGCTGTTCCTGCATTGAGCAGGGGGTTGGACTAGAGGGCCTGTATGGCCCCTCCCAACTCTGTGGTTCTATGATTCTATAATGAAGATGTTTATCAGATTCAGGAATAACAAGCTTAGTTTATATGGTTACCATTTATTTGGGTTCAGTTCTGGGGGGGGAACATAGTGAAGGAAATGAGT
>NW_015172059.1:99335-111733 GCF_001447785.1 Gekko japonicus | reverse complement strand
AAGGCCGGCGGGAGTGCAAGGAAGCCCCGCGAAGGCCCACCCTGGCCCCAGGCAGGCAGGGGTGGGGAGAGGCAGGGAGGAAGCAACTTACCCTCCCTCTTCTCCTGCCTCCTTCTGGCTGAATGAGGGCCGGAAGCAGGGCGGCCGGAAGCAGGGGGTGGGGCTTCATCATGTGCCCCGCCCCCCCGTACCTCACCCGGGGGAACTGCAATCCCCCGCGATCCCCCCCGAAATGACCTCTGGCCACTGCATCAATGAGTTTGCACTGGAGCCGTCCTTCCTGAGACAAAAATGGTTGAGCCGGAGACTAAAAAACTGTGAGCTGGCTCACACCAACTCAGCTTAGAGGGAACCCTGGTGATGGGCTGTGTCGATTTCTCTCCCCTGTTCCCAGACCAGAGAAATAAGATTCGATGGCTTGTGCAGTGCTATGTCTCCTCTGTCACCAGGTCAGAGAAATACATTCCATTCTGCCCTCCTAAATGGCATCATTCTAATTTATTCATAGCATCTAACCCCAGTAAGTAAAATCTTCTAGGTCATCCATGGGCTGTGCCTGTGAATCATTGATGCTGCCTGGCTCCTCTGCCAGCTTGGTCCACCTCGTGAGTCCCTGGGTCTTGGATCCGCCTCTTGCTGCTCCTCCTGGTGGCTTTTTAGGTTGTCTGTTGCCCTGGTTGACTTTACTCCTCTCCTTTCTTCCATCGTGGAACCTAAAATGGCATACGTGAGGTTCCCTGGAAGCATCCTCTTCAAGCATCGGCTAGATCAAGACCTGAGTTTCAGCAAAGTGACCCAGGTCAATGTGCCTTCTGACATAGCCTAGGATCTAATGACCCAGCGTCACCCATTCTCCTTCCTGTCTGGTGAGCTGAACTTCCAAAAGGTTGTCCTCCATATGTTCTTATTGCTTGTAAAGTGTCAGACTTGAAAGAGGAGGAGGAGGAGGAGATTGGATTTATACCCCGACCTTCACTACCCGAAGGAGTCTCAGAGCGGCTTACAAATCCCTTTCCTTCCCCCTCCCTCACCAGACACCCTGTGAGGTAGATGGGGATGAGAGAGCTCTGACAGAAACTGCTCGTGAGAGAACAGCTCTGACAGAACTTGTGACTGACCCAAGGTCACATCAGCAGCTGCATGTGGAGGAGTGAGAAATAAAACCTGGTTCTCTCCTATTAGAGGCCACGCTCTTACCCACTACACCATACTGGCTCTGAAGGCCTCCTTCCCAGATGCTAGCCAAAAGACACGTACCTTTACCACAAGGGTTCAGAGTTGTGCAGTGTGGCTTCCCTTGTGGTCTCTGCAAAACCCCAGGGACATTTCTGGTGCTGAGCAAATAGGATTTTAACTTATATCCCATCCCAAGCAGTCTCCTTGCTAGCCATTTGGGATGTCTTTAGTCAGGGCAATTGCAAGATGAATCTGCACGGACATTTCTAAAATATATGAGGCTGCTCAAAGCACTAACGGATATTTTCTTAATAGGCACATGCCATTATAGCTTTATGTTTTGTTTTGGACAGTACATTTCAATTAACTTAATTGCTGTATCTTAAATTGTTTAGGGAAGGCATATCTATGTTACTTAGCGTCTGCAGCTATCAATACCCATTAATTTCATTGTGTCTACTTATCTCATGGGCAGGGAAGGTCTTCGTTGTCATTGTCCGGAAACTGGGCTGCAAAACTAGATGGCTTTGCTTGGTTTCTCACCTCATCTCCACCACTCATACATAAATAATATATCCATCCCTCTGCTGCATTAATGACTCAGGTTAAATTGAAATGATGGAGGAAACTGGGATGGTTTGTGGAGATACGATGGTTTCAGTTTATCAGCATTAGGTTAGACCTTTCATTATCCAAAAGCAATGGGGGGAAATCGGGTAAATTGGATTAAATCATGTTTTAGATACTAGACTGAATTTCGATCACGGTAACTAATAGGTGCTCAAGAGGCAACTCTGGTGGACTGTTATTCAAAATGGATGTGATCAACCAAACTACTAGGGATGGGCATGAACCTAAAACAGGCGGTTCGGGGTCTGCCCTGAACGGAACCTAACGGGCCCCACCTGAACTGAATCAGTCCGGCAAGGGAGAACAGGGATGGGGACCACTCAGGAAGGGGCTTCCCTTCCACCTTTCTCTTGGCCACGGCTCACCATGGATGGGAGAAAGGGGGCAGGGATCACTCTGGAAGGGGCTTCATTTAACCCTTTGGTTTTGCTCCCCCCTTTAGAAGTGGCAGGAGCAAAACCGAAGGGTTAAATGGCTGGCTCCAAGCAGCCGAATCGAAGTGGCCAAAAGTCTGGTAAATGTTCAGGGAATGATCCTTCTCTGAACATCAGTTTCTATGCTCTGAACTGGCCCAAGTTCAGCCCAATCTTTGGTTCATAAGCCGGTTTATGCCCATCCCTACGAACTACTACATTTAGTTTTTCTGCCCGCTCTTTCTCAGGGTACTCATGACAACTACTACATTTAGTTTTTCTGCCCGCTCCTCTTTCTCAGGGTACTCATGATAGTTTCTTGATATGAGTTCCCATAGGAAGTAAGAAGTCGAAGAAGAGATCTGATTTATACCCTGCATTCACTTGGAGTCTCAGACTTACTATCTCTTTCCTTTCCCCTCCCCACAACAGACACCCTGTGAGATAGGTGGGGCTGAGAGAGGTCTTTTGAGAGCTGCTCTTGAAAGAACACCTCTCAGAGAACTTTGACTGACCCAAGGTCATCCAGCAGCTGCATGTGGAGGAGTGGGGAATCGAACCCAGTTCTCCAGATTAGAGTTTGCCACTCTTAACCACTACACCAAACTGGGTTTCAAAACAGATGTCACTTTTTACATGACTTCCTCATGAGGACTTGCAGCCATATTGCAGCTGCAAGTTCTGGGGCCAACTCCAGTGTGAAAAGCAGAGATGGTCCGATGCTGATAGGGCTGGTACAGGAGAAGGAAAGCCTTCTTCCTCTCCTCCCCTGCACAGTTTTGAGCAGCCAAAATGAATCAGGGGCTGTAGGGATGGGCACTATTTGGCCCATCAGGAGGCTGAAAGTGCAAGCATTCGGTGCATGCGCAGCCTTCCCGAGTAAATAAGGCACAAACACACACAGTGCCTCTGGGTCATTTCATCTGCAAATCCCCATGGGGGACTTGTGTTAAAAGTAACGTCTAGTTTGGCTGTCATTCACATTGAGGTAGATCTTGTTCCCAGGTTTAAGCAAGTTGCTGATGGAGCATGAAAGTAAAAAGGTGTTGGGGGTATATAATTTTTTTTTGGGGGTACTTTCAGTTTTAATTTAGATACCCTACCTAGTTCTCCCTGCCCGCACTGGCTTGCAATATCATTCTCCCTTCACCATTTTATCCTCACAACAACAGCCCTATAAAGTCGGATAGGCTAAGAAAGAGGGGCTTTTGTTCCAGGGTCACCCAGAGAGCTTTCAGTGTCAGAGTGGGAATTTGAACTTGGGTCTTTCAGTTCCTAAGTCAACAGTCTGCCTACTACATAACAGTACAACTGGTTGTTGTTGGGTTCTTTTGTCGTTGTATTTTTCATATGTGTGTGTGTGTGAGTGTGTGCACCCGGAAGTCATGGCGACCTCTGGTGACTGACCCCTACTGGGGGCCTGGAGGATATTCAGCGTGGTGGCTGAATAAAGCCTGCCCCCACCTCCCGACTGCTGGTATTCCAAGGAGGTCTCCCATCCGAGTACTTGCCAGAGTTGACCCAGCTTAGCTTCCGAGATCTGACGAGGTCGGGCTTCTCTGGGCTATCCAGGTCAGGGCCGTAGCACTGCAACTGTTCAAGAAAATGTGGGATCAATTAATTCATTCTCCTCCAGTTTATGCTTTAATTCAATTTTCTTTGTCTGGGCCAAAGACTCTGATTTTTTCAATACTCCCTGGTAGCCACTTTTGATGATGAATGTTCACCATAAGGGTATTCTTATTGTTGTTGTTGTTGATGATGATGATGATGATGGTGAGAGAACCTCACATTATGTCTAGTTACACGGAAGAACCAGTCGTATAACTGAATTTTTAACACAAAGCGAATGTAGCTTTCTTAGGCCTAGTCAGCTCTTCCTGATTTCCTGGACACCCTCTCAGACGGCCGAATAATCCTCTCAATATCTTTTCATCACAAGAAACTCAATTCTCGGAGATTAATCTAATCTACTCTTGGTTTTGTCGCACTCTGTCACTTTATTAATTTTATTGAAAACGTTGTTGATAGCCTTTCTGGCCAGCCCCATGGGGGTTCTCAAAGAAGCAGTTCTTGCTTTCCCGCTTTTTAGGATTGTGCATACTTCCTTGGCCCGCCTGGAAAACTAGCTGTCACCTACAGGTTCCTGATCAAATGCTTGTTTCAAGAATGAGTATTTGTTCTAGAATGAAGCATTGGGTCAGGAACCAAATTCCCTCCCTCCATGATGTTCCCGCCTCATGTGGGCTAAAGCTGGGTATCTTGCTTTGAATCACATCATAAGGCGAACGTTCATTAGGGCCAGAATTTTGCCTCACACTGACCAGTGTCCCAACGAAACCTCGTTTCTGTTGAGTAGGTTTCATGCAGAGACGTCTCTGCTTTATCTTAGAAAAGCGCCATGTTCTATCAGGTAACGAATTAGCAGATGGTATCTCATTTTGCGGATAAGGTAATGTCGCTCAAGGTCGTTATCTCTGACTTCTAGCATAATGTGTCAAAAAATTAGTTGGCTCCATTTAACTTTTCTTTTCACATTAATTTTGCTGTTGGTTGAGAAATTAAACCAGCATTTCCACAGAAATGTTGCAGAATCGTAATCGACTTTTATTCTTACCTAGGGCTGCCGACCTCCAGGTGGTGACCTGGAGATCTTTGAAAATTACAACTGATCTCCAGACTACAGAGATCAGATCTCTTAGAGAAAAGAGCTCCCTTGGGTAGTGGACTCGATGGTATGATGGGCAGTGTTCCCTCTACGCTGAGTCAGTGTGAGTTTTTTTAGCCTCCGGCTCACACATCTTTGTCTTCGCTCAGGAAGGAGGGCTCCGGAGCAAACTTAATTTATGCCGACGCCTAAATAAAACACTGGCCTCCTCTTTGCTTCTCCCAAATTCTGCCCACTTTCCCCATAGATTATGAAATAGCAGCCTCTCGATGGGATGATGCTCCCAGGGCCAGCCCGAGTTTGGCTTGTCAAAGCCACAAGGCATTCCCAGCCCGCTCTGTCTCGTCGCTGTGTTCTGCTGGAGCCAGCAGGGGCTTGAACTTACATGGATGTCATGCCGGAGGGCGCTTGCAAATGCTCGCCCCGCTGCCTCCTGACACCAGCAGATATGGCACATGGGACGGAGAGCGAGAGCTTGGCGCAGGCGGAGGGAGAGATAGCACGAGGCGCGCCAGGGAAATGAGGGCCAAAGAGGCTCTGCCGCCCGATCTCAGTCTGAGTCCAGCTTTGATAATGAAAGTCAAATTGTGTGTGATGGGCGTAGAGCAGAATAAGACAGCAGTCCTGTGTCCTGCTAAGAAGCCGGCCATTAGGAGTCCTGGAGGGCTCGTTAATTTGAGGTCCCTCCTGAGTGGCAAGCAGTAAACCTCTAAACAGCGTCATTTGTCAAGCTAAGGCTCATTTCAGATAAACACCTGGAAGCGCGACTACTTACAGTAGCAAACGGAGGCGGCGGCAGCAGCAGCATTTTGGCTGGAAGTGCCACAGATGAAGATTTTCCCTTTAGCTGTAGTGGAGTAGCCCAGTCCACGCATGACCAAGGAGCAGTGGGTCAAAACCAGACAGGGAAGGGTTGGTTTGCTTCAGACAGGAGTGATATACAACTAGGGCCCCGGTCACACGGAAGATTTTGGCCCAGGAGAGGGACGGATCGGGGGCGCAGCAAATGGGCGCGATCTCACCGCAACATCTGGGAAGCAGCGCGCACCCGTCCCCGATCCATTCCTAAACCCAGAAAAACCGCTGCAAAAAAGAACCTCCTACAGAGGAGGACTTACCTGAAGCACCGCAGCAAGCGTGGCCATGGGATTGCTGCCGCACCCGTCGACAGAAGCAATCCAGGCTCCCGGCCGAACTGCGCATGCACACACATGCGCAGTTCGGCAGCCTCGCTCTCCTTCAGCATCTGATCGTGCCGGGGAGGAACTGCGCAGCGGCTCAGGGGATCTATGTGATCCCGCCGCCGCGTGTTTCTTTTAAAGGTAAAGGTAAAGGTTCCCTTGCTCAAAAGCCAGTTGACTCCGACTCTAGGGTTGCGGTGCTCATCTCCGTTTCAAAGCCGAAGAGCCAGCGCTGTCCGAAGACGTTTCCGTGGTCATGTGGCCGGCATGACTAAACACCAAGGTGCACGGAACGCTGTTACCTTCCCACCGAAGTGGTACCTATTTATCTACTTGCCATGTCTTGCTTTCGAACTGCTAGTTTGGCAGGAGCTGGAACTAGAGACGGGAGCTCACTCCGTCATGCGGCAACCCGGGTCTTGAACTGCTGAACTACTGACCTTCCACAGCCTGCAGTTCAGCGTCTTAACCACTTGGGCCACCGCGGCTCCACATGTTTCTTTTGGTGTGGCTTTAAAAAGCCGCACTTTGGCCGCACTTCCCCCCCCCCTCCCGTGTGGCAGGGGCCTAGGTTTGCCAACTCTGCATTGGGGTAGTCCTAGAGATTTGGGGATGGAGTCTGGAGAGGGTGGGGTTTGGGGAGGGGAGGAACCTCAGCTGGGGATAACGCCATGGAGTCCACCTTCTGAAACGGCCATGTCCTCCACGGGGAACTAATCTCAGAGTTGCCAGCTCTGGGTTGGGAAATACCTGGATATTTTGGGAGTGGAACCTGGGAGCTGGGGAGGAGAAGGACCTCGGCAGGCTATAGCACCATAGAGTCCACCCTCCAAAGCAGGGGACCTGATCTTGGTCATCTGGAGATCAGTTGTGATTCCCGGCGATCTCCAGGCTCTGCCCGGAGGCTATGCAAAAGCATATAGCACTCTGTATAACACCATTCCATGTGCCTTGGCCACATGACCACGGAAATGTCTTCGGACAGCGCTGGCTCTTCGGCTTGGAAACGGAGATGAGCACCGCCCCCTGGAGTCAGATTTGACTAGCTCTCGAGCGAGGGAAGCCTTTACCTTTACTATAATAGATGTATGTTTACAGGTAGGTCAATTTTGGGCTTTTCTTTTTTTAAATTATTTTTTCTATGCTGTTATATAAACATTGGTGTCAAATATGATCAAAAACAAGTTTTAACCCAAAGGATACATCAAAGTGCAGGTTTACATTCTGTTCAAACATCCAAATAGCACCTTGTCGGTTTCAGAATCACTAGTCCCAGGGGACTCTAGTAATTTACCTGCTCGAATACAATCTTTTTCAAGGACTGTGATGTATATAAAGGACATAAGGCACATTAGGTGCTATTTGGATGTTTGGATGTTTGAACAGAATGCAAACCTGCCCTTTGCTGTATTGTTTTGGTGAAACCTATTTTTGATAATATTTGACACTGATATTTATATAACAGTATAGAAAAATAATAAAAAATAAAATTAAAAAGCACAAAATTGATCTAACTTAAACATACATCTATTATAAAGGTAAAGGTTCCCTTGCTCGAAAGCCAGTCGAATCCGACTGTAGGGTTGCGGTGCTCATCTCCGTTTCAAAGCCGAAGAGCCAGCACTGTCCGAAGATGTTTCGGTGGTCATGTGGCCGGCATGACTAAACACCAAGGCGCACGGAACGCTGTTACCTTCCCACTGAAGTGGTACCTATTTATCTACTTGCAATTTCTTGCTTTCGAACTGCTAGGTTGGCAGGAGTTGGAACTAGAGAGGGGAGCTCACTCCGTCTTGCGGCACTCAGGTCTCAAACTGCTGAACTACTGACCTGCCACAGCCTGCAGTTCAGCGTCTTAACCACTTGAGCCACCGCAGCTCCACATCTATTATACACAGTGCTATATACTTTTGCATATCTCCCTAACACTGTGACCCTCAGTTTTTGTATGTTCTGCCAGGAGGCTGACAACCTGTGTACAGCTTAGGTCTACAAAGCAAAACACGGGTCTCCTTTGTGGTTTCACCTTTTATGCCACTTTGGTTGGCTCACCATCTGCAGCCCTACCTGAAGAAGCGTGACTGGGCCACATGGAACCCATGTGCTGCCTCTCACCAGGCTGTATTTGTGTGATGCACTTGATGTAGTCTCCTTGCAAGGCCCCTGTAAGGAAATATCATAGAGAAGGGAGCTGGGAGCAGTCACTCTGTGTGACCATGAAGTCCATGAGAGTCCATGTGGCCATGAGAGCCAGCTTGGTGTAGTGGTTAAGTGCGCGGACTCTAATCTGGGAGAACCGGGTTTGATTCCCCACTCCTCCACTTGCACCTGGCTGAATGACCTTGGGCAAGCCGTAGTTCTGATAAGAGGTGTTCTTGAAAAAGAGCAGTTTCTGTCAAGAGCTTTCTCAGCCCCACCTACCTCACAGGGTATCTGTTGTGGGGAGGGGAAGGGAGAGGAGTTTGTAAGCCGTTCTGAGACACCTTTGGGTAGTGAAGGGCGGGGTATACATCCAATCTCTTCTTCTTCATCATCTTCTTTCTTCCTTCTTCTTCTTCTTCTTCTTCTTCTTCTTCTTCTTCTTCTTCCTTCTTTCTTCTTCTTCTTCTTCTTCTTCTTCCTCCTCCTCCTCCTCCTCCTCCTCCCTGGCCAGCAGGCTTCCACCCCACTGAAAAAGTCTCCAGTCACCCTACTATACTAGATATGGTCACGTAAATGGTATAGCGTGTCAATGGAGCCAATCACCTTTTCCTCTCCACCTTTCAGGCTTTGTGAGGTCACAAAGCTGTCAGATGATGTCATCGCTGTTGCCCCTTGAAAATGTTGGTTCCTAAGTCGGCAGTTGAAACAGCCAGAGCACTCAGCTCCTTGAGAGCATCATTATTTTTGAAAGTTTTACCTATTCATTTCACCTGATTATATATTTTAGTTTGTTAGGTTTAGAGGAAGTTTAGTAAAGGATGGTATCTACAGGTGCTGTAGGCAGAATTTTATTTGCTTTGCTTATAGTCACAGCATGTGTCTAGCTGATCCTTGTTACTGGCAATTTAACTAGGTAGGTTATATGTGTTGGGTTTGACTCTATGAGTTCATTTATGAGAAACGCCATTTCCCGTGTAGGAAAACGAATATGATTATATTTCATTAGACTGTTGGCTCTATTAATGGTATATAAATGGCAAGATGGCTTTCTCTTGGTGGGGTGAGAGAAGTAGAGCACCATCCCAGCGGATGATCCTGAAAAGCAAAGGGGTAAGAGGCAGGGCTATTTTGGGGCAGGAACGCACAGGAACGGAGTTCCGGCTGGCTCCCGAGTTGGCCACGCCCAGCAGGAACTCATTAGCATAATAGGCCACACCCAACAGCAGAAACTCATTAGGATTGGCTACATTAGGGGTGTGTGGCCTAACATGCAAAGAAGTTCCTGCTACAAAAAAATGCCCTGGGTTTTGTCAACAAACAAGGTAAACAGAATAAGAAGCAAAAGGTTGGTGTGGCTGGATGACCACACTTCTGGCAATATGTGGGTGTGGCCTAATAGGCTAATGAGTGGTGCTGTCCAGGGTGTGGCCCAATATGCTAATGAGTTTCTGCTATTGGGTGTGGCCTATTATGCTAATGAGTTCCTGCTGGGCTTTTTCTGCAAAAAAAGCCCTGGTAAGAGGCATATTTGCACATTAGGATCAGTTTGTCACATAAATGTAAAATTGATTGCCAGATAACAGCAGATATTCCCCCTTCAGATTGTTCTAGTGTCTTAGGCTGTGTACCGATTTCCACTTTCTGACCAATATGCGAAGGAGGCGTGAAGGAGTATTATCATGATGGAGTATACACTTTGAGTCCCCTGTTTTGAGGGGAAGAGGGTTCAAATGGCACCTCGATAGATAAAATGCTGGAGTCATAAATCTGTATCTTCACAGGGCTGTAGGGAGGAAAAAATGGCAAATCCCCCTGTGCACTGCCCTATTACCCTGAGTAGTGTTAGAAATATATTAGTCAGTTAACAACAGCCAGACAATATTTAGAACAGTGCATTTGGGAGAACCATGTTGTGATGTAAAATGACTAAACTTGGCCTTGTCTGGCCCCGGTCACACGGGCCGGATATCGTGGGGGGGAGGCGTGGCTGTTTGCCCTGGGGCAAAATAACGCGCGGCTGCGCAATCAGATGTCCCGTGGAGGTCCCGTGGGTAGGGGGGAGGTGCTTATCACAGGACAATCCTGCGGCGTGGCAAAGAAGCGGCGCGGTGCGGCAAACGGGTTTGCTTTTTTCTGTACACCAAAGTATGTGCATGCTCCGTTGGGTGCTTGTGCGCATCCATGAAGACTGGGGGGGGGGAACCCTTTTTGCAAGGGGACATGGGCGGATGCCGGATGCCACCGGAAACGCGATCAGATGCCCGCCCTTGCCCCGCAGTTACCAGAAACTAGTACCTCAGAGGTACTAGTTTTTTACCCCGCATCTTCAGCGGGAAGCCTCGGGTGAGCCACAGGAGCTCTACGCTTCCCAGATGTGGCGGTGAGATCACGCCTGGAAAATCTACCTATCTTCCGTCTCTCTAGCGTGGCTAATGTTCCATGTGACCGCAACCTCTGACTGGCTATTTGAGGGGATGAGATAGTTAGTTTCTTGCTTTGGCTCACCAAAAGCACCACAACAGGGGAAGGATAGAGCTGTTTAATGTAGTGGTTCTCAAAGTTTCCATACACTGTGGGAACCCTTTTCATACCTGATGAGGAAAGGGACCCTTGTAGATCAGCCATGGAACCTCTATCTGTATGGTGGATTCTGGTGCGTCTTTCAGAGAGCATTCTCCTCAAAATGAGTCACGTTTGTTTGGTGGGTTTTGCCGTCACGATTCATGAATGGAGAGGGAGTCCCAGAATGCCGCTGACCTTGCCTGTGGTGACACATTGCAGGGGAAGATGGGTAGAGGAAGGTACACAGTCCTTTGGGGAGGCTTCTCTTCCATGACTGATCTTCTCATTGAAGAACCCACACTACGCGTAGGAGGTTCTCCAGGATTTCCCTCAGCACAATTTGAGAACCACTGGCCTTAATATGCATGCCATCTTTTCTGTAAGACGAAGTAATACTCAGTGGTGCAGTGTGCTCAAGATAGCCTGCTTGGAGAAGTCACATCACAGAATGACAAAGCATTTCCACCAAACCTACACAAAACAATTCTGTGTTCTTTGACTGTATGAACATTTGTTACAGAAAGATGGCCGCCAGGAGGCTTTGTGTGTAACTGGGGATTTCTGCTGGCGTTTCGTTTGCAGTGTGCGGCTTATGACCCCAACTGAAAGGTCAGAGAAAAGAAAGTCATTTATATCTCATTAATTACCAACACAGAAATCATAGAAGAAAGTTCCTCAAAGCCCGTACTTGACGCTACTCTGTGAATACTGTACACTTGATTCCCCGTCTCATCTGGCTGTGCCTTCACAATTGCCTCCTCGCACTCCACTCTAATTCCGTATCTGGCAGGCAAGTGGCTTGAATTTCCTGGCCCCTTAAAGTTTTGATCTTTCGGGGAGTCTCTAGGTTTTAGACCACCGGTTTGAAAAGATCAGTGGGAAAACGAAGCTTCATTAGTGTTCTTTCGAAACTCTGTTTTTCAGCACACCAGTTTGCAAAACTGCTTTTTCAGCATGTAGGTCGCAGAGAGGGAGTCGTGCGTTTGTCCTTAAAAGAACAAAGCAACTTGGTTACCATAGAGATGGAGTTGGCTGTGCTACATTAGCTTCCTACCCTAAGGCAGCCGATGCATTTAGGCTGGGCAACTCAGGAGAGCATCAGGTTAACATACCCCACTGCCCTTTCTGTTCCTGACAAAAGAGTGGGGAAATAATTGATACAGGGGGAGCAGGTAGGCAACGTGGTGGTCTCGCTTCCAGTTTTCTCTCAATTATTAGCAATTGTCTTTTATGCCCGGAGGAAATAATTTCTACGAGCATCCTGTCACTTGGGGTTGCAATTCAAAGGAAGAGGTGAATTAAATAACAGCCAAGTATACCAATAAGAGTGATTTCATTAAGGCAGAAGACATCGCTCTCAAATATTTCACCAGAAGCATCAGACAAAAGTAGGCATTTATGGTCTCGTGTTTTGCATGTTAGGCTGGTGCTAATCTTCTGCCATTTACAAACCTTAGAATGTGCAGTACTAGAATCCAAGGCAACAGAATGCTAGAATTGGGGTTGCACGGTCCCTCCTGGCCATTGGTGGAGGTGGGGCAGGGTCACCAGCTTCAGGTTGGGAAACTCCTGGAGATTTGGGGGGGGGGTGGGGCTCTTTTTGTAGCAGGGCTCTGTTTTTTACCG
>NW_015172059.1:94455-99196 GCF_001447785.1 Gekko japonicus | reverse complement strand
GTTCCTGCTACAAAAAGAGCTCTGATTATTAATGTCATAGAGTCCACCCTCAAAAGGCTCCATTTTCTCCAGGGGACCTGGTCTCTGTTGTCCAGAGGTGAGCTGTAATTCTGGGGGATCCCCACGTCCCACCTGTTGGCTGGCATCTTTGGGAAGAACTGATACGGGAGATCAGAGAAACACCTGAACAGGGAAGATCATTAGCTTAAAGTAGGGTATCATTAAAAAAAAAAGAATACCCAGGGAGATATATATATATGCTTTCGAACTGCTAGGTCGGCAGGAGCTGGAACTAGAGACGGGAGCTCACTCCATCATGCGGCACACTCAGGTCTTGAACTGCTGAACTACCGACCTTCCACAGCCTGCAGTTCAGCGTCTTAAACACTTGAGCCACCGCAGCTCCATAAAAAAAAAACACCCTCCCCCCCAAAAAAAAAATATCCTTGAAAAGCCTGTTAGAGGACATCCAGATATTCCCCTCTAAGGTCACAATAGGGCAGGGCTGAGAGCTTCTTGCAGAGGGTGCTCCAGAACTGGGAGTCCCTCCTAATAATGCTGCTTTCCTTGCCCGTGCCAGGCTGCCTTACACCAGGGGCGGATTGGCCATTATGGCCACCAGGGAAAGTCCCGGTGAGCTGATGACCTGGGGGCTACGCAGCCCCCTGGCAAAGTGAATCTGTTCTCCCGCTGGTCAAGGCGAGGCCAGTCCTGTGTGTTGAGAGCAATAGCCCCGACTCTGGGTGAATTTGCCAGCACCTCCAGCCAGTCCCATTTCTTTGGGGAGGCATGTGGCAGGGGAGGGGGCAGGGCACAGGAGGGGTCTTCTTCTCCATCCGTTTTTGGCTTGCCAGTCTGCCCTGGAACGGAAACTTAGCCAATAACATCAGCGTGTATGGGGGGCGGGGGAATTATCTCAAACTGGGGACGAACTTTGCAAAACTGATTCTGCCAGTTTGGGGTATGGTTCGGCGCAGAAACATGGAGTTTCATGATCCTTTTTAGGTAAGGCCGCCAGCTCTGGGATGGGAAATACCTGGAGATATTGAGGGGGGGGCTGAGCCTGAAGAGGGTGGGGTTTGGGGAGGGGAGGGTCTTCGGTGAGGTGTAATCCTGTGGAGTCAACCTTTCAAAGTGGCCGTTTCCTCCTGGAGAACTGATTTCTGTTACCTGGAGATCAGTTGTGATCACGGGAGCGCTCTCGCTGTCGCCTGGAGGTTGGCAATCCTATTTTTAGGAGAGTTTAGAAAACGAAGCCACTGGGATTTGAAGAAGGATACTGGCACAGGAGCCCTGACCCGGATGGTCCAGGCTAGCTTGATCTCATTAGATCTTGGAAACAAAACAGGATCAGCCCAGGTTAGACCACCGGAATAAGGGGGAGCAAAGTCTTGGAAGCCAGGCAGGAGTCCCCCTCAGGCCAGCGAGCAAGCTTGACCCAGAAGTTTGTATTGAGCCATGGCAGGGGACATTTCCTTCCGGAGCGCGCCGGAGCGATGCTCTGGCACTGAGGAGCCCAGGGGCGCCGCCCCACCACCTGGAGGGGATTTAAATGCCTGGGTTCCCTGCCTGATCTTCTCCAGGTGTCCCACAGTTGCAGGGCACCTGGAGAAGCTCGGGCAGGGAACCCAGGAATGTCTGCCTGCCCATCCTGCCCTTGCCTTCTCCAGCCAGCCCGCCCACGGTGGGTTGCCTGGGGAGGGGAAGGGGAGGCGGGCAGACATGCCCACCTTTCCCCCTGAGCCTCTCTGCTTTGGCAGAGAAACTCGGGGAAGTGGGGGGGGATTTAAATGCCTTTCTTTCCCTTCCATGGATCTTGAGAAGATCAGGCAGGGAACCCAGGCATGCTTGCATGCCTGCCCTTTGTCGGGGGTGTGGCAGATGCAAATGAGCTATGCAAATGAGCTCCTGCACCTCTTTTTCTACGAAATGACCCCTGAGCCAAGGCCTTTCCACCTGGCATGCTATGGCCTGTTCCTCTTCAGAGATATTCTCTCGAGCCAGTTCCTCTGTTTGGCTGGAGCATGGTGGCGAGATACAGGAGGAATCCTTGCCTGACATCCTTCAGGGCTTTGGTTCATGGTCCACTGCAAGCTCAGATCCTGACTCCTGATAGAAATCAACAGATGTTGAGAAAAATCTTTAAATCACAAAGTCGCCAGGAATCGATTGCTGTTGAGAGAAATCTTTACATTGCAAAGCCGCCAAAGCATGTTACGAGAGAGCACACAGTTACAAAGTCTGAATACCTAAAGTCATCTTGTCTGGGATGACGGAAATAAAGTTTGAAGAGTTGAGCAGGATGCTATCCAAACGTTAGGAGGGTGTGCGGCTTCTCCTCTTTTAACAGCAAAAGGGGCTTTGACTAATTCCAGGCGAATGTTGGTTGGATGATTACAGTCTTGGACCTTTGTTTGTCAGAGTATCACAGGGCTCCAGCTGGTGGGCTGTCATTCCCCCCCCCATCTCTTTGACATCCTGCTTTCAAGGGCTCTGTTTGTTTTTATTTTTTAATGAATGATGGTTTTATAGTATTGTTTTTACTTCTAAGACACCTTGAGTGAGACTGTGGGGCAGGGGTGTTAAAAAAGTCCTTAAATAAATGAATTTTTGAAGGGAAACAGGTCTTCTGCTGCGTCTGCCCTGCATCAAAGGGATTCTGTTTCCATAACAGCCCCTGGCTGTGGTCTTCCTGGCATCCGTGAAGGAAGAGAGAGGAGACTGGGGGACCGTGGGAAGGAGACATTTATAGTGGAGAGTTTTGTTTTTTTTAAAGTAACCAAGGGTACACATTTATTGATTTTCTTATATTCCTAAACACAAACATAAACAACTACAACAAACAACATATAAACCAAGAGACTCATTACAGTTTGTTATTACCCCTAATCCATCGCTTCATTATTCTCTAATATTTGTTAGTATTCTCTAATTCCATTATTATATATTGCTACATACTCAAATATTATTTTTGCCATGTCAGCTTAATCTTTAACTCCATTCACATTATACCAACCATATAGTCTCTTCCAGGTTTTTTGAAGTGTCCATTTCTTCGTGCCTCTCATTTCCATAGTTAATTTATCTATTTCTAAAAGTTTATTAATATATTCCTGTTTGGTTGGTGTTTCTTGAATCTTCCAGTATTTGGCATATAATATCCTTGCCGCCGTTGACATGTATACCATCAGGTATCTATCAGTTTCTTCGAATTCTTTCGGAAAAATATTTAACAATAGCAACTCTATAGTGGAGAGCTGATGGAGGTTGGGAAGGTCCGTAGCTGGGATTTTGTGGCTTTTTCTGGTGGGGCTGCATAAACACCCCCCCAAAAATGCCCCACATGCAGCGAGTAATCCTCATGATACATTTAATGCCTGCGGAGCTGGATGCGCAATTGAAACTGGTGGCAGGGGGAGCCCTGGTTTGCCCTTAAAGAGTTGTTTGACTCATTCTGCCCACCGTGGAGCATGCCAAGAATGGGCCCTGGGATCATGTGACTCCCCAAATGGAATTCTCAGCCTGCACGGGAGCATCGAGCCGGGCACTCTCTTGTCACAAGGTTGCCCCTAACAAATGGGGCAAGAGGGGAAGTCACTGGCCTCTGACTCTTCTCGTCACTGGGTTGGCAGTGTACCTACAGGAATGCATGAGCCAGCCCCTCCGCCTGGCATCATCTGGGCCTTTTGCCTTTATACTTGCTGAGAGTCTTCGCTCCTGGACTACAGGAAAAATTTAGGGTGGCTCAGCTGAGTTCGCCTCATGATTTCTGGGCCTTCTAAAGAAACCCATGGGCTTTTGGGGTGTAGTTCTTACTCTCGAGTCATGTGCAGTGGCTGTAGCATCTTCTCTATTGGGTTTCTGTGATCTGTTCTTGGCACCCAGTTTGCTGCGGCTTGCCAAGGCAGTGTGCGCCCTGAAAAAGAGTTAGAATGAGTAAAAAAGCATTTTCAGGCAAAAAAATCTTGTGGGGCTGTCCCTTTAAGAAAGGGGGTGGAGCCCTGAATACCCCCCACCGTAGCTACGGGCTGGAAATTGGGGAGACACAATGGTGCCTCTAATCAAGTTTACCGAAGACGAAATAAGCTGTCTGTTGGGCCTGTCTCATGCATTTCATTTTTACATGTCCACCTAAGATTTTTAGGGTGGGGGCGTGGCCCAGGAGTAGAGCATCCACTTTGCACTTAGAAGGTCCCAGATTCAATCTCTTGTAGCAGGAACTCCTTTGCATATTAGGCCACTCACCCCTAATGTAGCCAATCCTCCAAGAGCTTACAGGGCTCTTCTTGCAGGAGCTACTGTAAGCTCTTGGAGGATTGGCTGCATTAGGGGTGTGTCGCTTAATATGCAAAGGAGTACCTGCTACAAAAAGAGCCCTTCTCTGGCATCTCCAGTTAAAAGGATCAGGTAGGAGGTGACGTGAAAGCATAAAGAGAAAACAACAACAACAACAACCACCCAAGTATATGGCTTGAATTTTATGAACTGCTGGTGAAAAAAGCTGATGGTCCAGGGTCTTCCCCACCCTCCCCTTCTCCTTGGAGCTCTTTCTGATCCTGGGAAAGTTTATGGCCATGGTAGAGAGACTTGCGTGTACTAATGACTGCACTGGTTAGATGGCCACAGTGGGGAGGGGAAAGGTAACAAACTCAGCTCTTTCTGGCTCTGTATGAGTGGAAGGGGAAGAGAGGAAGAGGAGTAATTTTGCCCTTTTCTTCCTGCTCAAGACAGCTGTCTTTCC
>NW_015172059.1:88284-94444 GCF_001447785.1 Gekko japonicus | reverse complement strand
CCTACAGGGTTACTAGTGCACACAAGTTCTCAGCCATGACAATAAACTTTTCTGGGGTCCTGAAGGGCTTGGGAAGGGGGAGGCAAGGAAGATCCCCGGTCCTTGTGCCTGTGCAGCCCCATGCTTGCAAGTGGAAATGGCTACAGCCCCCCTGTTGCATGCACATTGAATTTTGTCCACACATTTCGAACAGAGCTCTGTCCATATCCAGTCCTACTAAACGTGCACGCATTATCTGGCTGTTTCCCAGGTACGAGCAAACGTAAAAAAACGCCGTGTTAGAACAAAATGCACAATACTATTATGCTACTGCATCTTCCTATCAGTGCGTCTGTGCTTTATTAGAGTGGTCTTTCTGGGTGTTCCTACGGAGAACCGGAGAACCCCTCTATAGAACTGTTGACTTGTGCATTGTGGTATTGTGAGTCGGTGAGTACAGCAAGCCAGCTCTTTTTTTTCCTGGTTACTGTGTAATAGTATATTGTGTTATACTGTGTTTGTAATTTAGTTCCAGGAAAAATAATTTTGCCTGAAGAAGACTCTCTCGAAACATGCAATTTTTTGCCTGGGAGGCATGTCACTTTGATGCTTGCTGTATCTCTTTTTGGAAAGCATAACAGCCTTGCTGCAACTCTCATCATTGAAGACTGCTGCATCTCTCGCAGGGGTCATTTCATAGAAAAGAGCTAGGGGAACTCATTAGCATAACTCATTAGCATATGCCACACCCCCTGACATCAGGGGCCCGGCTGTGGACCTGCAAGGCCAGTGGGAGTGCGAGGAAGCCCTGCCAAGGCCCTCCCTGTCCCCAGACAGGCAGGGGTGGAGAGAGGCAGGGAGGAAGCAACTTATCCTCCCTCTTCTCCTGCCTCCTCCTGGCTGAATGAGGGCTGGAAGCGGGGCGCCCGGAAGCAGGGGGCATGGCTTCGTCATGTGCCCCGCCCCCCTGCACCTCACCCGGGGGAACTGCGTTCCCCCGCGTTCCCCCCCGAAATGACCTCTGATCTCTCGTCAAGTCTCTCATCAGAAGCGGGATAGTCTACAGCACTGAAACCTGTCTCTGTAGCTGTGGACTTTTCTACTAGATATATAATGTTCTTTAGGTTTTTGTACTGTAATGAATAAGATACTCTAGGGTCTCTATTGTATTCAAGTATATTATTTATATCAATATATGAAGATACAGTAGCATAATAGTATTGTGTGTTTTGTTCTAACACGGCGTTTTTCTACATTTGCTTAACCTTGCTGCGTTTCCCGTGTGCTTGTTGTTTCCCAGGTATGACAACAATGGAGGACCATATTGTAGCACTGAGAGACTGTTTGCACGTCCCCAGTCTAATAGAGACTGTGTAGCTAGCTTCACTGCGTGCCTTTGCTAAAGGAGACGGCAGTATCTGGGCCAAGATTTTTGTTGCTGCACTGAACAGTTGTAAAATAAAAATTAATGGCCTTGAGACAATTGTTCTATAATATGAATAGAACAAATCCACGTAGTAAAACTGTTTCTTCCAGTTGACAGCTGTGTCTGAATAACTCCTTGGTGAGTGAAAGAGAAAGGAAACGTCTCTTTGCTTATGAACAGACAGGAGCAATTCACATCAGGGCTGAATTGATAGTCATTACCAAGCATTACACTTACCGCAATAAGCTTGCAGTCTGTTGACACAGTATCCCATTCACTTGATAGCCATAGTTCTGTTTCACAACAAATTAAGAGCGGGTTCGCTGTTGAGCCTCTTAACGAGGCATCAAGTGTGCAGAAGCCGCCCTACACCATCGAGGTAATTGTTTCAGGCAATGGTTGCATGTACACATTGCAGGAAATGCCTCTTCCCACCCACCTGGATCGCCTTCCTTTTCCCTGCTGGCATCACTGCTCACGCCTGCAGATGGGACGAGAGTGAAACGGGGAAATGCAGTTAGTGCCAGAGAGAAGGCAAACGAATGAGCAGCCACTTCTGGGTTCCCAGCAGTGTTCCCTCTAAGCTGAGTTAGTGTGAGCTAGCTCACAGTTTTTTAGCCTCCAGCTCACACATTTTTGTCTTAGCTCAGGAAGGGATGGCTCCAGAGCCAACTAATTTTATGCAGCAGCCAAACTACCTGCTCACAACTTTAATGCCAGTAGCTCACAAAGTAGAATTTCTGTTCACAGGACTCCACAGCTTAGAGGGAACATTGGTTCCCAGTAGTAAATAAATCCAAGATGATTGTACAGGTATTAGCCACCCAAGCCAGTCCAGGGATGGGAGGGAACCCTGTACTTTTACAGTACATTAAACAACAAACCACGAGATGGACTATATCCTCTCTGGTTTTCAGAACAATATGCCACCAGAACCTCTACAGTAGTTCCCCCCAACCTGAGATTAGAGGTTCAAACTCTCAATTGGTATCTGGAATTTAACACATTAGCAACTCATTCCCAGAGATGCACACTTAATCTTACAAAGGTAGCTTACATGGTGAGCAGAAGGCACAAGAGTTAGACTTGGAACTCAGGTACAACATCAGAGCCCATTTAGAATTAAGAATAATTTTTATTCAGTACAGAGATTAGCATAGATTACCAGAGATTACAAAATAACAAAAGCTAGGGCAATTTGCCTTAACTACACATTAAAGATATTAATAATTACCAATGAAGTGTCCATATTCCAAGAGTGTCCAAGGTATACAGTCCAATTAGACACCAAGGGATTTTGAAGAGAAATCCCATCTTTGCACCCATGTGCTCCAGTTACTCTTTGTCTCTCATGAGGCAGCATTTCCAGGTGCAATAAAACAGACAATGACAAGAAGGGAGAGCTGAGAGCAGAGACTCTCTCTCATTGGGATCAAACAATTATACTCCAATTCCAGTCATGATCAGATGTGGCCATGCAGCCAATCACGAGTAGACAGGGGATGTGCCCAATTGTTGGTTGTCATAGCTGCGTGTGGGGATAGGCTAGAAGTTTGGGAACCCCTCCTGCAGTCAGGTGACCCAGCTTCCAGCTTCTCCATCGCCTACGTGACTTGTTGAATGTGAGGCAGAGCCAGGAGCCATCAGGTCTGCCTCTTCCACTTAGAGGTGTGAAAGAATGTGTGGTTATATGCCATGGTTATAAAGTTTCTCTGGCCAAATGGTCAGGCCATTTGGCTTGCGAGAGGAAATAAGACACAGCATGTTATCAGAAAGACATCACAGGAGAAGGCATGAGACTTTTAGAAATCAATATTTCTATACAATGATAGTGCAGCAGAGGGCAGTAACTCTGACGGATTTCTCCTTAATGGAAGGGTGGGGCACAGGAGAGTAGAAGGAGATGCTGCAGCAGGGCCTTAGCCAGGATTTTCTAATTTGGGGAGCCTTTAAATAAGTCGGGGGGCACTGACATCAAAAATAAAAAAAATAAAAACTCAGCTCTGCAGTGTCCGCAGTCTGCTTGTCTGTGCAGAGAAGCAAGCTGTGCTTGGGGAAGGGGTGGTGGTGGGTAGTCCTCCAGGTGGCCCAGAGAGTTGGGGGGCCTGGGGGCCACATGGAAGTCAGAGGGTCTTGGCAGGATGTCAGGGGGCCAGGCCCCAAAATGCCCCACTGTAGCTACGGGCCTGTGCTCCAGTATCATATCCCTGTAGTGGTTGCCTGAGCCAGTACAGGCACTTGAGGCTTTTGCACATGTGATACACTTTTTGGTCCTTTCCACAGTAGACCTTAAATCCTGGTTCAACCCTGTCCCCGAACTTACATTCTACACTTCACTCAAGTTCACCCCTGCAATTATCTCAGGGTATTTTGTTGTTTCGACATTACATTGAGGTCATCCCGGTTTTGCCCCACACTTGTCCCGGGATAAACAGATGCTCTGATAACCAGGGATAAATGCAAGGTATTGTGTCGCAAGTTGAACTCTGATAAAACCAGGGATGAGATCTAAGTGTGGAAAGGAATGTAATGAAATAATGTGAAGCCACCTCTAAATGTCACGTGATTATGGGGATAAGCATGAATTAAAGCGGACAATATAAATTGACCTGGTCATTTATTAAGAAATGCACAGAGTTTGAGAGCACCATTTATGCCTTCAGACACTGTATTTTTGTCTTTTCTGGTATCATTATCTTTATTTTTAAGATAGTAGTTTTTAAGGTTAGGTCTTGATGTCTTAATGGCTTGATGGCTGAATACGGATGCACATTAAGCACTTCCCAATCTACTTTACATCTTTTTAGTGGGCCCATACAGATGAATTTGGGCCAGGCATGGCAGATATTTGCAGAGATCTTTGGGGAGTATCGGGTGCTGCATGCCCAAGGAGGATTCTGCTAGACTAACTTTCCGCATGAGAGCTATTTGACTCAAATGGAGTCCAATGCAGTGTAAGTGAAGTTCTTTTTAAGTGCCATTGATTTCAATGGGGAGAATTAAATACGTCTGTGGTTTGCACAAACAAGGAGCCAATTTTCAACTTCATTTAAAGCAGCCATTATGTGCCAGAGTACATAACTATTGGCCCTTTGTTTTAGAGGCTGACTAAGCTTGCTAAGGTTGTTTTTCAGCATGAGAAACACATAGATGAAAAATAGCATGCATACTTTTCAACCATATCAGTTCACTCATTGCAGTGCCTATTTTCTCACACTCTGTATGACGTAAAGGCATGTACTTGATTTCTAGATCACATAATTTCACATTGGCAATATAATATATAAAACAGAAATTTCCTTTTCAGATAATAGCAGTATCTTTAAAAACAACATGAACCCCCCCCCTCATTTTCTCATCATAACTTCTTTAATAGCTTTCTATGGAATTCTAGTATTCTTCATTTTGGCGAGACCTTCTTTATCAAAAATATCTTAATACAAAACAGGATGCTCCAGATATGAATATTTATTCTTGATGAGATCTTGTTGAAGTGGGTGATGGAAGCAAAAGTCTGAACGTTTATTGAATGAAAAACCACGTCTGTGAAGAAAGATTTTTGGGGATGTGCTGACTCTTAGATATATTTATGTGAAACATGTCTTTCTGTTCTGTGATATAAAATGGTATAGATTACTGTCTCTGTGCTACTTGCTTGTGTTCAGAGTGATGGCAGTGTCAGAGACCGAACTCTCGTTTTATCACTGTGCGCTGAATTTTGTACAAAATATTGGATTTCCCCCCCTTATATGATTCATGCATGATGATTTTCTACTGCAAACCTTTTGGAGAAGTAACTCTCCTTGTATTTTATTTTATTTTTAATTTCAATTTTACTTCATTTGTACCTCACTTTCCCCCCAAAGTGGCTTGTATAATTCTCCTCTCCATTTTACCCTCACAGCAAACTTGCAATGTAGGTCTGGCTGAGAGAGTGTGAATACTGTCTCTGTGCTACTTGCTTGTGTTCAGAGTGATGGCAGTGTCAGAGACCGAACTCTCGTTTTATCACTGTGCGCTGAATTTTGTACAAAATATTGGATTTCCCCCCCTTATATGATTCATGCATGATGATTTCCTACTGCAAACTTTTTGGAGAAGGAACTCTCCTTGTATTTTATTTTATTTTTAATTTCAATTTTACTTCATTTGTACCTCACTTTCCCCCCAAAGGACCCATAGTGGCTTGTATAAATCTCCTCTCCATTTTACCCTCACAGCAAAATTGCAATGTAGGTCTGGCTGAGAGAGTGTAACTGGCTGAAGGTCACCCAGCGAGTTTCCATGGCAGAGGAGGAATCTGAACCTGGGTCTCCCAGGTGCTAGTCCAATACCCTAACCACTACACCACAGTGGTTCTGTTTTTCTTCTTTACTTTGGCTGGGGGGGAAGGATGTGTCATGCTATATCATATACATATCCTATATATATATGTATAGGATGATAGTGTTCCATCAATAAGGAATTTTCAGATTTGCTAGCATATGCTGAATTTTGACACTTCAGTAAGCAGGCGTCCCCATTTGGCATTCTAACTGCCATACCACATCTCACTCCCCAGGTTTGAAAACATGGTTCCCAGCAGGGGTCATTTCCTGCAGGAGTACACAGGAGTGAAGCTCCGGCAGTAAAGAGCCCAGGGGGCGGGCACATGCAACAAGCCCCACCCCCTGCTCCCAGCAGCCCTCAGTCAGAGCAAGAAGCAGCCAGGTAAGTTACAGAGCCCCCCACCCAGCAAGAAGCAGCCAGGTAAGT
>NW_015172059.1:81166-88162 GCF_001447785.1 Gekko japonicus | reverse complement strand
CCGCCCCCCCCCCCCCATAGCTAGCAATCCAAAAGAGTCCAGTGGAGCCTGAGCGGTGGTGTTGCCTTCTGACACACTTCCGGTGATGTCAGGGGGTGCAGCATATGCAAATAAGCTATGCTAATGAGTTATGCTAATGAGCTCCTGCACCTCTTTTTCTATGAAATGACCCTGCCAGTCCCCAGGTGGGGTTGAGGGAATCCCCCGATTTCACAGGTTTCTGCTCACAATGGCAACCCCCAGTGGCCACCCTGCTCCCTGCTTCAGCTGATTGGTGGGAGCACGTGGACAGTTGAAGGCCCCTTTAAATCTTGTAGGAGGGGAGGGAGAGGGGCGTCCACCAGCCACACACCTGAACTCCAAGCAATGAATTCGCCCCTTGGAGTTCCGGCGTGGGTGGCCCCCACTCGCAAAAAGCCATTTAAAGGGAAGGTTCCCTTTAAATTGTTTTTTTTTTTGTGAGCGGGGGGCTGCCTGCTTGGAGTTCAGGCATGTGCGGTGCCCGGCCCAACTTGCAAATCCATTTAAAGGGAAGGTTCCCTTTAAGGGGGTTTTGCAAGCAGGGGCTACCTGAATTCCAAATGGCGAATTTGCCACTTTGAGTTCAGGCCTGCATGGCACCCACTTGCAAAAACCATTTAAAGTTAAGTGGTTCTTGCAAGCGGGCACCACCAGTGCCTTCCAAGGGGCTGTGTCCCCACCCCCTCCTGGAATGCCCCCCCAAGGCAACAAGATAGGACCCAGCAACCCTATTCACAGGTTTATAGAATTAAAACATACTTTGAGCACCAGACTTTGCAGCAGTTGTCGACTTGTTTTCTTCCCCAGTGGGATAGAGACTGGGGAAGAAGTAGGCCTAGAATTGATCTATTCACTTTTCCCCCACACTGTTGGCAGTCCTGTGCCTTTAACAGCTGCTTGGTGTGTGGATATTCAGTGTGAGATTTCCAAACTCTTCAACGGGCCTGGAGAAACTGAACCTGTTGTTAAAGTGGGGTTGTCAGCCTCCAAGTGTGGCCTGGAGATTTGGTGACCTGGAGCCAGCTTGGTGTAGTGGTTAAGTGGTTAAGTGTGCAGACTCTAATCTGCGAGAACCGGGTTTGATTCCCCACTCCTCCAGTTGCACCCGCTGGATGACCTTGGGCAAGCCATAGTTCTGGCACAGCTGTTCTTGAAAAACAGCAGTTTCTGTCAGAGCTCTCTCAGCCCCACCTACCTCACAGGGTGTCTGTTGTGGGGAGCGGAAGGGAAAAGAGTTTGTAAGCCACTCTGAGACACCTTTGGGTAGTGAAGGGTGGGGTATAAATCCAATCTCCTCCTCCTCCTCCTCCTCCTCTTCTTCTTCTTCTTCTTCTTCTTCTTCTTCTTCTTCTTCTTCTTCTTCTTCTTCTTCTTCTTCTTCTTCTTCTTCTTCTTCTTCTTCTTCTTCTTGTATTACAGTTGATCTCCAGCCCACAGAGATCAATTCTCCTGGATAAAATGGCTGCTGCATTGGAGGGTGGATTCCATGGCACTGTACCCTGATGACGTCCCATCCCCGACCCCACCCTCCCCAGGTTCTGCCCCCTAAATTTCCAGGTATTTCCCAACCTGGAGCTGGTAGCCCTATGTTAAAGGCACAGGGGCCGTGGCAGAAATAAAACAACCAACACACTCGGGCTAACAGGCCTCTGTGCGAGTGAGACGCTGCCTGGAGGAACTGGCAGAAAACAAAGTTGAGTTATCTCACCTTCAAAAGCAGGAAACGGGCTCTCAAATCTTCAGATAAACCTATTCCTATGGTCAGCACCACTGAGAATGTGTAACAAGGTAATGGACAACCCCGAGAAATAACAGCAGCATAAAGTATAGCCACAGGGATGTCAGCAAAGGAAAAGCTTACCAGGGCTAAAGTGTCCACTGTTTCTAGGAGTGAAAGCCTCCCAGCTGAAACAAAAAGCGCTAAAGCCTATAGCAGCTCTGTAGTGATCTACATTATGGCAGCAAGGAGATCTGTAAGCCCTTCCAAGTTTCTTGGCAAAGAAGACTGTTGAGGATTGGGGGTCTCTCGTGGGTCAACATCAATAAACGCGGAGGAGGAGGAGGAGGAGGAGGAGATTGGATTTGTACTCCGCCCTTCACTGCCCGAAGAAGTCTCAGAGCGACTTACAATCTCCTTTCCCTTCCCCTCCCCACGACAGGCACCCTGTGAGGTGGGTGGGGCTGAGAGAGCTCTCCCGAGGACTGCCCTTGAGAGAACAGCTCTGAGAGAACTTATGACTGACCCTAGTGGTCTAAATACTGTGAGGAGAAGACTCCCTTTCTTGAGATCTAGGACACAAAGGGCCTGCTAAACAAATGCCCGTGATATTTGGTAGGCTATTTACTTATTTATTTAGTGCTGTCAAGTCCCAGCTGACTTACGGCAGCCCTGTAGGGTTTTCAAGGCAAGAGCTGGACCGAGGGGGTTGGCCCTGGCCTGCCTCTTACTTCCCTGGTGGCCTTGTGTCTGAATTCTAACCAGGGCTGGCCCTGCTTAGCTTCTGGCATCTGACAAGAAAGATCCAGCTAGCCTGGGCCATCGAAATCAGGGGTAACTGAACTGCTGCTGTTTAGAAAAGTGCATTCCCCCTCCCCTATTGCTTACCATTGTATGATGGCACTGGATCTGTGGTGCCTCGTCAGACTCTTGGACAAAGTTACTCTGAACAACACTCTCTGGCAGTGATTTGTTTATTGAGAAATAAAGATGTTCCACGCTGAGACCAGTACTGTGTCAGAACTGAGGTTCTGGCACCAAAGTCCACAGTTATAGACAGTTCAAAATAAGCCCCCCCCCCCGATCCCATCCAATCACACTCTACAATCATCCCACCTAGTTTTCCTGCGCTCTACACCCCCTCACCACCTGTAAAATTCACCGTTATGTTTATCTCCGACAGTGAAGCAAGCACAGACACTACCCCAGGGCATCCCCGAGAAGCGAGTTTGCTTTAGAAGTGTTATATCGCCACTATGACAGAGCCATTCTCACACTCTCACACTCACCCCCCCTCAGGAATTTCCCTCCCTTTGCAGGCCCCCAAATCCACATAAGACATGGCAAATGAGAGTCCGAGTTTGACATGCACATGAGTGTTGTATGCTTGACGTCTTCATACCAATTTTGTAGTAGTTATCCTGTCATAGTCCCTCCCACCTATTCATTCTATTTGCATTTTTCACTTTTGTTTTGGATCAATTCCCTAGCTCCTACATGAGTCTGGGATGTCTTGCAGTAGGGAATTTGGCACTGGCTGTGGCTGACGAATGGGTTTCCCTCATCTCCTTGTTTGGATCCTCAGCCTAGCCTGGATCACAAGGGTTTTGTGCAAATAAAATAAGGAAAACTCCACCTATAACCCTGTGCACATTGTGGAAGAAGAGATCACCAATGCAGATGATAGCTATCTCTGCACTATTAATGCAATTGTTTTTGTAGTGGTTCACCTCCACCCCCAAGAATCCCAGGAATTGTAGTTAGGCAAAGGTACTGAGAGTTCTGATGGGAGTTTTCGTTCCTGTGATAGAATTACATTTCCCAGAATTCACTGGGGAGGGAGGATGATTGTTGAAACAGTAAAAATTTGTAGCATAGATACACCCTACTAGAAGGGATTGTTGTTTCTCCCGCCATTGTATATAGATTTTGCTTTCCAGCATTTGGGAGAGAAATCGGTAAGTGTAGGGATGCTACTGTGTGTGAGTAAGAGAAACTGAGAGAGAAATCGTTTGGTGTTTGTATATGCACATGTTTTTGGACGTGTGTCTGTTCAAAGGCTGCTTGCCAGCCTCACCAGCTGATGGTACAGAAGTGTTGCTTGAAACTTGTCTCAACTTGTAACTTGGTATGAGGCTGAAGTTGGTTCCTTATTCTCAGTTCCTTATTCATTCCTTATTCGCTTCATGAATTCATCCAAAAACACTGAGGAGAGTTTGAAAGCTCTGAACCCCAAAATAACACTTGGACCCCCAAACTTAATACACCCCCATGTTCAGCAAACTCTCCCCTTTGAGGGGACATATGTTGTGTCCTGGTCCAAAGCACGGTTCTTGTGCCAGCTGCTCCAAAGTGCGGTGTCCCCAGGAGAATCACACAGGCAGTCGCTGGGGCCAAGCTGCACCCCAAAACAATCTTTGGACCACCCCAACTGACACATCCCCACACTCTGGAGACTGTCCCCTGGAAGGAGACATGATTTTCTGTTTGGAGTTCCTCCCAGAAGATTTGAATAAGGAAAGGGAAAACCTTTTCCAGTGCACAGACAGTCTCCCAATCTCAAAGTACTCATCACCTTCAATAATACAGCATCTAATTTAGACATGTAGACTGGTACCAGAGCTTGCAACACACCCTGATGCCAACTTTGCTGCCACATACACCCAGACAATACAATCACTGGACCTAACAACATCAATTCAGTTCTCTATACAGGACAAACAGGTCAAACCTACGCCAAAGGTGTGATGGTTTTATTACACGTACTTGGGTTAGGGTTATTTGGGTTAGGGTTAGGATTATTAGAGTTAGTGTTAGGGATTAGGGTTAGGGTTATATGGGTTAGGGTTACGATTACTAGGGTTCGGAATTAGGGTTATGGTTGGGGTTAGGGTTAGGGGTTAGAGTTATTTGGGTTAGGGTTATTAGGGTTAGGGTTAAGGATTAGGGCTAGGTTTATTAGGGTTAGAGTTAAGCGGGCAGGACAGGGAAGTGTTAGGTTTAGGCAGGCAGGACAGGGAAGACATGGGGAGGCATTTAAATGGAAGGCGGGGGGCTCTCCTGGCCTTCCCTGGCTCACCTGCCTTGGAGGGCAAGCTGGAGGGATGAGGCTTACCATATGTGCCCGCTCCTTGGGCTTGTTACTGCCGGAACGCCGTCCCAGGGCGTTCCAGCTGGAAATGTTCCCTGCGTATGTCACCTCAAAGGGGAGAGTCCGCTGAACATGAGAGTGTATTTATTTATTTATTCATTCATTCATTCATTTGCATTTTTACCCCGCCCTCCCCGCGAACGGGCTCAGAGTGTATGACATATGGGGCTCCAATTTTTATTTTGGGTGCAGGGGGCACTTCCCTATTCAAATTTTCTTTGTAATACAAGTCTCTGTGAGGCACTCCAAATAGAAGGTCATGTTGCCAGAACCAGTATTTGGACCAGTCATCTCCCTATGTCTTCTTGCAGGGGACAGTCTCCAGAGCATGCTGATGAGTTGTTTTGGGTGGTCCAAATATTTTTATGGGGTACAGCTTGGCCCCAGTGTCTGCCTGTGTGATTGTCCAGGGGGCACCACACTTTGGAGCAGCTGGCACAAGAACCGCACTTTGGACCAGGACACAGCATATGTCAACTCAAAGGGGAGAGTCCGCTGAACATGGGAGTGTATGACATGTTGGGGGTCCAAACTTTATTTTTGGTGCAGGGGTACTTCCTTACTCAAATCTTCTTTGAAATACAGGCCTTTGGGAGGCACACTTAATAGAAGGACATGGCTCCGGCACCAGTGTTTGGACCGGGCATCACTGCATGTCATCTTGCAGGGAACAGTCTCCAGAGCATAGGGATGAGTCCTTTGGGATGGTCCAAAGATTGTTTTGGGGTACAGCTTGGCCCTAGTGTCTGCCTGTGTGATTGTCCTGGGGGTGCCTCACTTTGGATCAGCTGCCACAAGAACTGCCCTTTGGACAAGGACACAGCATATGTCTTCTCGAAGGGGAGAGTTCACTGAACATGGAGGTGTATGACATGTGACAGTCAAAACCTCATTCCGGGTTGTAGTGAGCAAAGAGTCAAACCAATTCCTTATTCAAAACTTTTTTTGAAATACAGGTTCCTTGCGTACACCTGAAATTGAAGCCTGTGGCTCCAGAACCAGTGTTTGGATAGGGCATCACTGTATGTTATCTTGCAGAGGACGGTCTCAAGAGCGTGGGGATGAGTCCTTTGGGGTGGTCCAAAGATTGTTTTGGGGTACAGCTTGGCCCCAGTGTCTGCCTGTGTGATTGTCCTGGGGGCACCTCACTTTGGAGCAGCTGGCACAAGAACCGTGCTTTGGACCAGGACACAGCATACGTCCCCTCAAAGGGGAGAGTTCGCTGAACATGGGGGTGTATTAAGCTTGGGGGTCCAAATGCTATTTTGGGGTTCAGAGCTTTCAAACTCTCCTCAGTGTTTTTGGATGGATTCATGAATGAGGCGGATAAGGAATGAATAAGGAACTGGGAATAAGGAATCAACTTCAGCCTCGTTAACTTGGTGACATTGATTACTCACAATGAATTCTCAGAAAGGCACTAATCTAGCAGACAGCAGGAGTAACTTGGCAGTATCGGGCAAAGGGAGATCCAGTAACCTGACAGGTTAAATTTCCAATATGCTGATTGTGGTTCCATTCAGGGGTCATTTCGTAGAAAAAGAGCTAGGGGAACTCATTAGCATAACTCATTAGGCCACACCACACACCCTGACATCAGGGGCCCGGCGGTGGACCTGCAAGGCCAGCGGGAGTGCGAGGAAGCCCCGCCAAGGCCCTCCCTGGCCCCAGGCAGGCAGGGGTGGGGAGAGGCGGGGAGGAAGCAACTTACCCTCCCTCTTCTCCTGCCTCCTCCTGGCTGAATGAGGGCTGGAAGCGGGGCGGCTGGAAGCAGGGGGCGGGACTTCATCATGTGCCCCGCCCCCCGCACCTCACCCGGGGGAACTGCATCCCCCCGCGTTCCCCCCCGAAATGACCTCTGGTTCCATTAGTACAGAAGGGAGCCAGATCCTCCTTATCTCTGAGTGTCTCAGGTTTCTTGTGGGATGGGGGTGGAGAGGGGGTGGAGGAATGATTGGTGGCTGGATATGTACCCTCATGCTCATCAGAAAATTATTAGATGCCGTTTGGATGTACAACACTTGTCATAAGCTTTCGCTAGCCTGAAGGACCAGTGTCCCCCCCCCCCCCGGTCCTTATTATTTTAAAATATTGTGGGTTTTGAAAT
>NW_015172059.1:68949-80947 GCF_001447785.1 Gekko japonicus | reverse complement strand
ATGAATAAAAGTGTCCTCCTCTTCCTCCCCCCCCGGTCTGTATCATATGAAAATCTTGTAGATTTTCAAATCCCTTTAGCTGATGTATTTTATACCCCAGATTCTTAATCCACTGGGGTTTCCTGAGGCAATTTCCAACTTAAAAGTAGTGGTTAAAAGTCCCAACTTGGTGTAGTGGTTAAGTGCGTGGACTCTAATCTGGGAGAACTGGGTTTGATTCCCCAGTCCTCCACTTGCAGCTGCTGGATGACCCTGAGCAAGCCTTAGTTCTGTCAGAGCTGTTCTCTGAAGGACTGTTCTGGAAAGAGCTCTCTCAGGCCCACCTACCTCACAGGGTGTCTGTTGTGGGGAGGAGAAGGGAAAGGAGTTTGCAAGCTCCTCTGAGACTCCGAGTGAAGGGTGGGGTATAAATCCAATCTCTTCTTCTAATATATAATACTACAATAAAGTCAATAAAGCCAGCAACAATAAAATGGAAACAGCCATAAAAACAAATAGTACCCACTCTAAAGTTAGAATACACTGGATATAAAATGCAATAAAGCAGCAGCTAAAGATTAAAAAGCCCTAAATCAGAAAAGCTCAGCATCAAAGAAGGTGGGAAGAGAGAATTGGCTAAAGGCCTGGGGGGAAATAATATTTTTACCTGGTGCCTAAAATGTTGTATACACAGGGCTATTTTTGGACAGGAACGCACAGGAACGGAGTTCCAGCTGGCTCCTGAGTTGGCCACACCCAGCAGGAACTCATTAGCATAATAGGCCACACCCAACAGCAGAAACTCATTAGGATTAGCTACAGTAGGCATGTGTGGCCTAACATGCAAAGGAGTCCCTGCTACAAAAAAAGGCCCTGAGTCTTGACAACAAACAAGGTAAACAGAATAAGAAGCAAAAGGTGGGTGTGGCTGGATGACCACAATTTTGGCAACATGGGGCTGCGGCCTAATATGCTAATGAGCTGTGGTGGCAGGGTGTGGCCTAATATGCTAATGAGTTTCAGCTGTTGGGTGTGGCCTGTTATGCTAATGAGTTCCTGCTGGGCTTTTTCTACAAAAAAAGCCCTGTGTATACATTCTAGTATGCACATGAGTGCTGTCAAGACACAACTGACGGTGACTCTAGCAGGGCAAGGGAGAAGCAGAGGTGATTTTTCATTGCTCTGTTCTGCAGGGTCTTCCTTGGTGGTCCCCCATAGTATTGACCCTGTTTGGCTTCCGAGATGGGAAGAGATGCTCCCTTGCCTCCCTTACTGTTAAATCCTAAATCTTAATCTGATTTCTGGTGGCTCCAGTGAGGGGCTTTCAAGGCAAGTGTGAAGCAGAGGTGGTTTGCCATTGCCTTCCCCTACAGGGTCTTCCTTGGTGGTCTCCCATCCACATACCGATCCTGCTTAGCTTCTGAGATCTGCCACCTTTGCTCCCATTCAATACTTGTTGGGAGGAAATTCCGTAACCTGCACAGAGCCACTTAGAAGACCTTATCCTCAATGGCCACCCACCTTACCTCTGAAGATGGGCCTCAGAGAAATGTTTTCCTTGTTGTGAAGCTCTTGACTTGCCAACAAGTACGTGTCAGAGCAGTATCCTTCCAGGATCCTATTCCCAAGGTAATTTACAGATATTTTAAAGCCTCTCATTAACCAACACCTTGAATTGAGCCCAGAAGCAACTAGACTGCCAGTGGAGCTCTTTCCAAGCTGCCGTGATGTCAAGCTGTATAACCCACACCCGACAAGTCTGGATGCTTTGTTTTGTGCCCGTTGTCGCTCCTGAACCACTTTGAAGGTAGCTTCACATGACACTCAAACTCATTGTAATAGTTTTGTCGGAATGTAAACAGAACATTGGTCCAAGCTGTATAACCCACACCCGACAAGTCTAGATGCTTTGTTTTGTGCCCGTTGTCACTCCTGAACCACTTTGAAGGTAGCTTCACGTGAAACTCACTCATTGTAATAGTTTGGTCTGAATGTAAACAGAACATTGGTGATTAGTTTGTGGCCAAATCCTTCCTATTGCAGAAAGGGCTCCGTTGATGAAACCGTTGGAATCGATCAAGAGCACTGCAGGTTACAGAGGAGACATACATAGTAACACCGAAGTAGCCATGCTAGGTCAGGCCTGTGACCCAACTAGTCACACACACAAAACCTTTATTGGCATGAAAGCACAAAACATCATGGAAATACGGGAAAATACTAAGATGCATCAGTCACTGACACTTGGCTATCCAAGCCTCGTCTTCTGATGGCATAATATAAAAATTTTGCAACAGCCTCCATTATTTGACAATTAGAATGGAACAGAAGAAAGTGAACAGAAGAAAGTGTGTGTAGTGGATTCTGTATCTTTTAGAGAGCAAGGGCAAAGTCTGTCTACATATGGTATCTGGCGGTACCTCCCTAAAAGCACCTCTGATGGCAGAACATCAACGCGTGCAAGCATGTATGCTCTGCGATGATGTGGGGCTGTTAAACTTGATGGGTACTTCGCAGTAGAGCCCATCGCATCATGTTTCCCACAGGTACTTCGCATCATGTTTCCCACAATGCAAGTCAGACGGCACAGGGAAGCCCACAAATGGGACCTACTGGCAACAGTCAACTGTCCCCCAGTATCTGACAATTGAAGGCATTCTGCCTCTAAACCCGGAGTTCCCATTTGGCTGTTATGGCTCATAAGTGATTATTGCTCTACCCTCCATAAATCTGCCCAACCCCCTTTTAAATTCATCTAAAGCAGCAGCCACTGCCCCATCACAAGGCAGTGAGTTCCACAAGTGAACTACCTGTTGTGTGAATTACTGCTTCCCTTTGTCTGTCTTGATGGACCTGAGATGCTTTATGGAGGATAAGTCTATCAGGGGCTACTAGCCAAGGTGACTGAGGGGAACCTCCACTTTCAGAGGCACTAAGCCTCTGAATCCCAGAGCCAAAAGGCAATATCAGAGGAAGGCCTCGGCCTCTATGCCCTGTTCTTGGCTCTCCAGAGGAACTGGTTGGCTGCTGTGTGAGACAGGATGCGGGACTAGATGGACCACTGGTCTTATCCAGCAGGGCTGTTCTTGTGTTCTTCTGCTTGGGAGAAAGGCAGGTATATAACTATCCTAAATAAATAACCAGGGCTATTTTTGGGCAGGAACACACAGGAACGGTGTTCCAGCTGGCTCCCAAGTTGGCCACGCCCAGCAGGGACTAATTAGCATAATAGGCCACACCCAACAGCAGAAACTCTTTAGGATTGGCTACATTAGGGGCGTGTGGCCTAACATGCAAAGGAGTTTGTGCTACAAAAAAAGGCCCTGGGTTTTGACAACAAACAAGATAAACAGAATAACAAGCAAAAGGTGGGTGTGGCTGGATAACCACACTTCTGATAACATGGGGGTGCAATCTAATGTGCTAATGAGCTGTGCTGTCAGGGGTGTGGCCCAATATGCTAATTAGTTCCTGTTGTTGGGTGTGGCCTATTATGCTAATGAGTTCCTGCTGGGCTTTTTCTACAAAAAGAGCCCTGTAAATAACCAAATTGACTACCAGTCAGTTTCATAGGGTGATCCCAAGTGTGTATGGGAAAGGGAGAAAATTCTCTCTCTTTCCACTTTCTTGTCCCTATGCATATTTCCTGGGAAGCCTTCATTCAGTCTCCAGTTTGTTATGATGTATTGTTAGAGAGTGAACTTGATATTTTGCTCTATGGGCTATATTTATTGCTACACACAATGGACTGTGCACGCACGCACACACAGGCTCAGAGAACTGTACACTTTAAGTCACCTGTTGTGATGTAAAACATAGAAGGTGCCTGCACAAGCCTTACACGTGTAAATGAGGTTTCAACTACACAGTTACCAGCCTAGTGAAGAAGCACACACACCTCCATTACTGTGAGCAATGAGAAACAACAACTTGAGCAGAGACAGCCCCCATTGCAGAACCAGTTGTAGTCACGTACTACCCATCACTGCTTTGTTCCTGCATTGGTATTTCCTGCCAAATGGACATTCGGTTCACAATGAGAATGGCCAGCTTCATCAACACTACAACGGAGCATCCTGACGCCAAGGTTTTCACACCTGCCCAGATGCCCTCCTTCGAGTAAGGTTTTAGATTATAATATTGGCCACTCCTTATAGATAACCTCCCACTCCTATAGGCAGAGGTCGATTCGGGGGGAATCGCAGGGGAACGCAGTTCCCCTGGGTGAGGTGCAGGGGGCGGGGCACATGACAAAGCCCTGGCCCCTGCTTCCGGCTGCCCCACTTCTGGCCCTCATTCAGCCAGGAGGAGGCAGGAGAAGAGGGAGGGTAAGTTGCTTCCTCCCTGCCTCTCCCCACCCCTGCCTGCCTGGGGCCAGGGAGGGCCTTGGTGGGGCTTCCTCGCACTCCCGCCAGCCTTGCAGGTCCACCGCCGGGCCCCTGATGTCAGGGGGTGTGGCATATGCTAATGAGTTATGCTAATTAGTTCCCCTAGCTCTTTTTCTACGAAACGACCCCTGCCTATAGGTAACCAATAGGATTGTTTTTGGGACGGACTAACAGGTAGGTGGGTCCACAGGTTGGAACAGCAACCGCCCATCTAATGGATCCCCTATAAAAGGAAAGGACCATTCATCTGGCCCTTCCTAGCTAACATCCCCCGCAACAACCCCTGTCTGCTTTTTACTCCCCTTAAGTCCCACTTGCTATCCCCAAACCCTTGCCTCTACTTTGATCTCTTGATCTGCAGTCAAGAGACCCACACGTTCTGGCTGGTTCTGGTCGTGTATGAATTCCCTTTAGTTTACATTTCTTCCCATCCATTCTTCATTGGAACAACCAAAGCTGCGAGACAGATAAGAATTGCCCATCATCACCCCCACCTGCTAATGCAACTGCGCTTATTTTAATACTGTATTTCTAAGGAACTTGATTGAATGTGTGAGTGCATCAGTATTGTTTGTATGAGATATAGTTTCTAGTAAAATACATTTATTTTAACAACAACAGCCTCGTTATCCTTCTCTGGTAACCCTTGGTGGGAACAGGACCTTGGTATAAACTGGCAAGAACCCATTTATAAATTGCCAATTGCTGTAAATAAAGCAATTCGGCTAACAGTATGCATGCAAGTACCAGGCCAAACCTCAGCTTGCCTTTCCCCCCAGAAACCTGAATCTATTGCCCATCAACTTAATTGGCTGCCCTTGAGTTCTAGTTTATTTATTTATTTATTATATTTATATCCCACCCTCCCCGCTTTCAGTGGGCTCAGGGTGGCTAACAACTTAGATATAAATAAATGCATTAAAACTCCAATATATATACTAAAACCAGCATTCCATTAAAATTACAATATCATTTTGTAGAAAAAGAGGTGCAGGAGCTCATTAACATAACTCATTAGCATAGCTTATTTGCGTATGCCACACACACCCTGACATCACCAGCAGTGTGTCAGAAGGCAACACCCACCGCTCAGGCACCACTGGACTGTTTTGGATTGCTAGCTATGGGGAGATTGGATTTATACCCCGCCCTTCACTTGGAGTCTCAGAGCGGCTTACAAACTCCTTTCCCTTCCCCTCCCCACAACAGACACCCTGTGAGGTGGGTGGGGCTGAGAGAACTCTGACACAAACTGCTCTTTTTCAAGGACAGCTGTGCCAGAGCTTGTGACTGACCCAAGGTCACATCAGTAAGTGCAAGTGGAGGAGTGGGTATTCAAACCCGGTTCTCCCAGATTAGAGTTCGCACACTTAACCACTACACCAAACTGGTTCTATACACTCATCCTTCGAATGGCCCCCTCCAGACTCCTGCCAGGCTGTTTATCATCCAGCTGCTGGTGGTACTGATGTTAAGGCCAGGTTGTTGTTGGTATTAATGTTAGGGCCAGGGCCACGATGTCAAGGCGGCACCCTACTTGAAAGTCTGGCAGAAGAGCTCCGTTTTACAGGCCCTGTGGAACTGCAGATCCCGCAGGGCCCTGATGTCATCCGGGAGCTCATTCTACCAGTGAGGGGCCGCCACAGAAAAGGCCTTGGCCCTTGTTGTGGCACACCTGGCGTCTTTTAAGCCCGGAAGGGCCAGGTGATTTTGGGATCCAGATCTTAATGCTCTCTGGGGCACGTATGGGGAAAGGCATTCCCTTAGGTCGATAGGTCCCCTACCATATAGTTAGGGGTGCCAGGCTGTGACTCCCAGGACACATTGGGAGGTGGGGCCTGTCACACCAGGACTGTGCCCGCAGACTGAGGTCATTTCCAGTAAAAACTGGAAGTCACATCTTTAGATGCTCTAGCATTCACAGAAATTCGATGGCTTGTAAAATGCTAGAGCATTCACGTGCCACTTCCAGTTTTACCAGACGTGATGTCAAAATACTTGTGCAACACTGGCACATTCTCCCCCTCCCTCCCAAAAAATTATCCTGCCAGTACCAGGAGGCCTGGCATCAGTGTTCTAGTATTCTGGGGGAGAGAGAGGGACCACTGGTCATATCCAGGAGGGCTCTTCTTATATTCTTATAAACCTCTATCATGTCCCGCCCCCCGTTGTCTTTTTTTCTAAACTGAAAAAGCCTTTCCTTCAGAGAAAAGGTGGCATGACCCCATTAATCATTTTGGTTTTCCTCTTCTGTACTTTTAAAAGCCTCACCCCATGAACGATCCAATTATTGGGCAGGCAAAGTTATCATTATGTGGAAATGCATAGAGTCATATTATGGGGATATTGAATAGGGGACGTTAGTCCCATTCAATGCTCCCTCTGAGCTGTGGAGTCTTGTGAGCAAAAAAAAATCGACCTTTTGAGCCGCTGCCATTAAAGTTGTGAGTGAGCGATTCGGCCGCTGCGTAAATTAGTGTGCTCTGGAGCCATCCTTCCTGAGCTAAGGCAAAAATGCGCGAGCCGGAGGCTAAAAAAACGGTGAGCTAGCTCACACGACCACTGGTCCCATCTTACTCCTTGGGACGCTAGTGTGGCTTGCAGACAAAAGACTTAATTTCTGCAATTTCTGAGGCCAGCAACAGCAGCAGCAGCATGTGACCTGATAGGTAAATAAAGCTGCGTCTGTCCTTATGTAACCAGTGTGTCCGTCTTGGCTTTGTGGTCTGAGCAAGTCATCATGCAGTGCAGGTCCAGCTGCTACTAGTCACCTGACGGGGCCTTCTGAAGCACTGGTCTTCTTCCCGGCTTGCTCTCCCGACCACCAGCCCTGCCAGCAAGCCCCAGAAGTGAACTTTCGTGGTTTGCCTCTAATTCGGTCTGAATCTTTCTTCCCCATGACAACGGCAAACATTTTCGTTCAGGGAGCAGAATGCCCAGAAAGCAGATGAAATCTCCACTTAGCCCAGATTTGCACCCACCCCCCGTCTCTGAGTCTGGGTCTGAGCGCCAGAAGCCGAGAACTGTCAGCCTGCGTTTAGTGTTGCCTACGGATCCGGGACTCATGGCCCCAGCTGCCCTTGTGGCGGTGACCTCATGGTCCTTGCTTTGTATTGAGTTTTGTAATGTCATACTCGTGGCTAGATGCTCCTGGCCTATTTATAGTATGATTTGGGAAGTAGCGTCTGTTGCATGATGCGCCTCTCAAAGATTGAGAGGATTAGCGAACGACATTAAGCGTTGGGGCTGGGTCATCCTGAGCCGGCAAAAAAAATAAAAAGGTTTTCTCTCCCCCACCCCCTGTGTAAAATTAGGAAATGATAACAGTGTGGTTCTTAGCAGGCAGCAAGGCACAATTTATGCTTAAATACAGGTTGTTCTTAAATACTGACTGTTAGCCAGCCAGCATTTAGCCTTCTAAGTCCTATTAGTATCAACGAGAGTGTTAAGTCTGTATCTAGAGCTCTCCCTCCGAAATCCACAGTATGCCAAAGCATCTATCTTTGTCAGCTTTGTATCCTCCGTACTGATATTTATGTTCAAGATGTGTGCATGAATGGCGGAAGGAATTAAGTGTTCGTGCGATCAAAATTTTGTACTGCATTGAATTCGTTGACTTGTATACATCATGCAAATGGGGTGAGTGTGCATAATTTTTCCCTTCTTCTGCTCAGTTTATTCTGCAGTGCTGTCTGTTTTGCATAATTTATTCTGGTTTTGCTGATCATTGACGAGAGGAACTCTGCTGTGTGGTCCACTTGAAAGGCCAGTGTGATGCTGGTAGGTGGACGGCAACGTTTCCAATCAACTTTGCTGTTGGTTTCTTCCAGTAAATTTTATATGATGAAAGGGTGTCCTTAGGTATTGCCCCCCCACCCCAGTCTTTTTCTCCATACAGAATAACACCTTGGCTTTAAAAGATTAAGGAATATGAGATTCTGGGGCAGTGAATTCTGTGCCTAATGAGGCACAGGGAAGTGGTGGTGGGAAGTTCTGTCAAGTCGCAGTTGACTTAAAGTAACCCTATAGGGTTTTCAAGGCAAGAGGTGAACAGAGGTGGTTTGCCATTGTCTGCCTTTGCATAACAAGCCTCAGGGCTATTTTTGGGCAGGAACGCACAGGAACGGCGTTCCGGCTGGCTCCCGAGTTGACCACGCCCAGCAGGAACTCATTAGCATAATAGGCCACACCCAACATCAGAAACTCATTAGGACTGGCTACATTAGGGGTGTGTGGCCTAACATGCAAAGGAGTTCCTGCTACAAAAAAAGCCCTGGGTTTTGACAGCAAACAAGGTAAACAGAATAAGAAGCAAAAGGTGGGTGTGGCTGGATGACCACAGTTCTGGTAACGTGGGGGTGTGGCCTAAAATGCTAATGAGCTGCTCTGTCAGGGGTGTGGCATAATATGCTAATGGGTTTCTGCTGTTGGGTGTGGCCTATTATGCTAATGTGTTCCTGCTGGGCTTTTTCTACAAAAAAAAGCCCTGACAAGCCTGAACTCCCCCGGTGGTCTCCCATCCAAGTACTAATGAGATCGGGCTAGCCTGGGCCATCTAGGTCAGGGTGCAGAGCTAAGTACTCCTTCCTTCCTCTTCCTTCCTTCCTTCCTTCCTTCCTTCCTTCCTTCCTTCCTTCCTTCCTTCCTTCCTTCCTTCCTTCCTTCCTTCCTCCCTCCCTCCACAGTCTGGTGGGTCACCTTGTTGATGCCAATCCTGTGCAGAAACATCTAGCTGGATCATGCCCATAGAGCAGTGTGGATTATTAGTTGTGGGTGTTTACTGACAAAGACGTAGACATCAGAAAGGTCATAAGAGATTATGTGATGGCAGAGACTGTGGGCCCAGTCTGCATTTGCTATGTAAAGCGGTTTCATTCTGTTGTGGCACCAGCTTCCTTTGCCTTCCACTTGGCTCAGCATAAAAAGCTAACTTGTTTACAGAGAGCGCGCAAGAGAGGGGGGAGGAGCAGTCTTCCAGGGGCACTGGCAGGGTGCTGCACTGCAGGGAGGAAATGGCACCTGCAACCCCCCCCCAGAAAGTAAAGGGGGTGACCTGGCAGAGGGGGAGGCAGAGGGGGCAGGAAAAACAGGAAAAAACACAAAACACCTGGCGGTTGCCAGACAGAGCTTTCTGGGGACTGTCCAAAAAAATAACAAATAGTTCAGAGGTGGGTGTGCTGCCACCCCCTCCCCCCAAAAAAACCTGCAGAAAAATGTTCCCAGGCTGCTTTTAAATGCAGACAACTGGATGTTCAGCTAACTAGTTTCCTTTGTGATAATTTGTGCATCTCCTTAGAAAAGATGGGTGGGGGAGAATTCAGCTCCAGTGGTCTGCTTATTGCTCACAGCAGCTTGAGGGCAGGGACGAGCACCTTAAAACCAAATCCAAATAACACAGTGGGACACAGTAGTGACCTCGAAGTCACCACTAACCACTAAATGGCAATAAAATGATGCAGACAGCCGATACTGAGATGAAACAGTAGGAGAGTGGATGCGGCATGAAACACAGACAGAAATTTGTGAGACGATGTGAGATCATTGGCGCAGTGGCGGGAAAGACCTGTTAAGTCGCTCGCTTAACAAGCAGTCGGAGAGTGATTCAGCAAGAACACAACTTTATTCTTCAACTCGAACACAACTCCAACACGGATCAACATCTGATAGCCAGAACAGCCTTTACATTGCAGCCGTCCTGCTTTTAAACATTCCCAGCTAATGTAGCCACACCCACCGTACAAATACCAACCAATGAGGTTATTCACATAAGGACCAATCATGGATGTTCCCGCTCAGGGAGCTTGCTTGAAAGTGATTGGTTAGGTGCTTCCTGGGCTAGTAACACGATTGGATGGATTTGGATCCTAGCCCAGGACGAAGCTTTACATTACACTTCAATTAGATGTTTCACAACATATCATGCATTCAAGGCAGCTTTGAATACACTACAAGACCAATGCAGATTGGACCTGTAACTCCTTTTGAGTATCTGTCCAGACTCGGATACATTCAAGAGAGACACACATGGAAAAGGGGCAACAGCCATAGCTGTGAACCAGGTTATATTAGTTCTTTTGGACATATGGTACATGAGTCGCTATGGCCAGGGCTCAATGGCGTGTGCAAAACTACTCTGTGTGTCGAGTTTCTAAACTACAGTGCTGAAGCCAATTATGAAAATTAAGTCTGATGTAATAGCTAATGAAACCAGTGTAGCAAACCCAGCGAGTGCCTCTGATTGCCAGGAACATCTTGCTTTCACGCAATATTTTTGGCCAGGACTCTTCAGTATCTTCTCTCCCCTCCCCCCCATTGCTATTGCCGTTGTCTGGGTTGTTAGCATTATGGGTCTTCGTTGCTTGTTTGGGGAAGTTTAAACTCCTTGTGAGCCCCTTGTGAGCATCTTTAAGAAGGCAGTGGTCTAAATCTCTTTCCTCTGCATACATTGGTATCCAGCTGACATGAAGGTTTCTTTGTCTTCCTTGCACCTTGGTAGTATGGACAACTTGTGAAAAGCTCATCCTCTTTGTCAGCAGCCTAAAGGAGGTGAGATCTGTCCTGACCCTTGGAAAAGGATGGGACCTCCCCCCCCTTTGTGTTTTATAATAATAATAAAAAAGCTTGGCATGGCTCTGGAGGCATAATACATACAGATCAGTGGATTTCTTCCATTCTGCTGAAAAGTTATTCTGTGATTCTGTTATGCCTTGGATTCCCCTCTGGCTGGCTTCAAGCAAGAAACCAGGATTTCAGTAAGTCTTGGCACAGGAAACAAGTTTATTCCTCTTGGATTTCTAAAGGCTGTGTTAAACAGGATTGTCTCCCCCTGCAAGTAAAGTGCATAATTTTTTCCCTTGTCTTTCTGTAGAAGTGTGACAGAACAAACCAATCCCATACAATGCAGGAACAAACTAAAAATTAAACCTATTACCCTTTCCAAACTTACCCCCCCTCGAGCTGGAAGACTGATTTAAAACAACAACAACAACAAATAACTGTCGCAGAAGAATGTGACCATGCTGCTCTATAACAGAAACCAAATGGAGTTTGAATCCAGTGGCGCCTTTTTATTTATCTTATTCTTATTTTATTGGTCTGGTATCCCGCCCTACCCCGCGAGCAGGCTCTGGGCAGGTTCCATCAGTATTAATACAATCTAGTACAATTAAAAACAGCTTTAAAACAACAAGTTAAAACAATTTAATAGCTCATAAAATACTGTGTAAAAATTTAGTCAGATGTCTTCGTAATTTAGTTGTGTGAGTTCCTAGATGGCTATTCAGAGCCAGGCGACTGATGGGAGATTAGGGTTGCCAAGTTGGGTGGTGCGCTGCTGCGGGGGACTCCTGGCTGGCATCTGGATAATAGCTCATAAAATACTGTGTAAAAATTTAGTCAGATGTCTTCGTAATTTAGTTGTGTGAATTCCTAGATGGCTATTCAGAGCCAGGCCACTAATGGGAGATTAGGGTTGCCAAGTTGGGTGGTGCGCTGCTGCGGGGGACTCCTGGCTGGCATCTGGAATGCACGCGCGTGCGTCACCCGGAAGTGACGTGACAACGCCGAGCACGCTGGGGGCGGGGCCACGGCCATCCGAGGGAAAACCATAGAGTTTTCCCTCTGATGACCGT
>NW_015172059.1:10718-65794 GCF_001447785.1 Gekko japonicus | reverse complement strand
CACCTGGTATTTTTATCCACTGTGTGACACAAGGTATAGATAGGAACTCTCAGTCTGGGGCAAGTGATGCTCTGTCTTCTTGGTGCTTGGAGGGGGGGGCAACAGTGGGAGGGCTTCTAGTGTCCTGGCCTTACTGCTGGACCTCCTGATGGCACTTGGTATTTTTATCCACTGTGTGATACAGAGTGTTGGACCGGATGGGCCATTGGTCTGATCCAACATTGGCTTCTCTTATGTTCTTATGTTCTTAAAACTCCAGGTATTTCCCAACCCAGAGCTGACAACCGTAGATGAAGATCAGGATTAGATATATAAGTGCTTATGATCCGAAATAAGTGTTTCCACTTTTGGGGCACCTTCCTCAACTTACAACAGTTTCTGTATCTTCATTTACAATCTACAGTGTAACACTCTTACAGAGGAATCTTGGGAGCACTTTCCTGGAAGTGAGGCCCGCTGAATAGACCTGAGTAGGATTCTGAGTAGACCTTCTTATGCGGTGTCTCTTAGAAGAAAGAAGCTGAGCGACTTTACAACTACGAGCAGGCTATATTTCCAAAACCGTTTAAGCTCCCTCTCCTTATTTATTTGGAACACTGGGTTGCACAGTGCAGAATGTCAATCACCTTAGCTTGTCTGGCATTAGATAGTTCACTCTGCAAAGAACTGGATTTCACCCTTGAAATCCTGGCTTGGCTTAAGACACTGAAATAAGCTTAGAGGACAGCAGGCTGCATTTACAGTAAGTGTCTAAATGGGGATTTATCTGATTGCAGAACGAAGGAAGAAGCTTGCAGGCAGCCAGATCCATTTTTGCTCCGCTAAATCACAGCATGGACATTTTGATGGAAATTAGCTGAAAGCAAAGGGATGGCCTCGGGGGGTCAGAAAGTTGGAGTTCGACCCCATGCTTTCGCTGAAAATTTCCCTGGGTGTTTTGATGGAGTTTTCTCGAGCTATTCAGTCAATCATTGGTTGCATTCTTGGCATCATCACTTTGAATATTCAAGAAGTAGATTGACATGCCGGTCGTTTATTCCACGGTCTTGATTTCTTTTTCTTTTTTTTGAATAAGCTTTATTCCCTCTCCTAAAAAGGAGAGATATTTCTTTTAAGTTCAAGAAATAGGGTGGGTATATAGTGGGATAAAGAATAGAATGAGTGGTGTTATTCATATTAGTAAGTTCATCTGTTAGTACTCAAAGCTCTAAGTCCATAAAGTCCATCTTCGGTCGTCCTTCTGTTAGTCAATGTTAAACAAAATGTTTAATTTGTTAGTAGTGTCCTTCTGGTGTGGATTTTTTCCAAGTATAATTCGAAAAATAAAGTCAAAGTTTTTTTTTTTAAACTTTGGGGTTCTTTCCTTTTTTGTCTCTCAAATTGTATTTTAGTCCAATCGCTCCTTCATCTTCGTAGTCTTTCACCTCTCCCTCTGAGCTGCTGTCGTCCACGCTTACTGTTGACATCCACTTGGCTAGTTCTGTTCCCTCTTCTTTACTGGCATGCCTTTTCAAGTCCACGGTCTTGATTTCTGTTTGGGTTCTGGGGTAATGATGATCTATAGGTTAGATCCGTCCAACTTTTCCACTGTTGGAAAAAAGGAGGTCTCCCATGGCCATTTAAAGAGCGATGCTGAGGATCATACATTTCCCCATACATACCCCCAAGAGCACTTCGGTCGGGGACACAACATCGCCTGGCAATCCCAGGCCCCAAGGAGGTAAGGCTTGCGGTGACCAGGGCCAGATCCTTTTCAGTGACGGCCCCTACCTGGTGGAACGAGCTCCCAGAGGAGATCAGGGCCCTGCGGGACCTCATGCAGTTCCGCAGGGCCTGCAAGACGGAGCTCTTCCGCCAGGCTTTTACGTAGGGGCTGCCACTACCGCCACTACCGCCACTACCACCATCATGTGGTTAATAACGGGACGGAAGGACGGCCATGGAAGATCTGCCAAAATACTACACGGCACTGGTACCACCGGACTATGTATCACCTATAGTTGGACTATGTACCAACTATAGGCAATACCACCTTTAATAGCAGCCTGATGTTCCCCTGCAAACTATGGAGACCACCCTGTTCTTATTGAGCACTTTGGTCTTTGTTGATTGAAATGGTTTTACTGTTTTATTCTGTTTTATTGTGTTTTGATGTGTGAGCACTAGTGCTCCCTTGTAAGCTGCCCTGAGCCCGCTTGCGGGGAGGGCGGGGTGTAAATATAAAAAATAAATAATAAATAAATAAATCATGGGATCTGCATGAACCAAAGCTGTGGGGGATAGAGACTGTAGTCAGGTAGTCAGTGCTGTGGGGGGATAGTCAGTAATGTTTTCAAGGCAAGAGTAGTCACTGCTGTGGGGGATAGAGACTGTAGTGTTGCCAGTAAGGTGAGATTGACTGAAAACGCTGGCTGCATCTAACCCTGTGATTTATGCACTGATAAAGCTATTTGCATGGGGCTGCGATGGCTCAGTGGTTAAGACACTGAACTGCAGGCTGGAAGGTCGGTAGTTCGGCTGTTTGAGACCCGAGTACCACATGGCGGAGTGAGCTCCCGTCTCTGGTCCTAGCTCCTGTCAACCTAGCAGTTCAAAATAAGAAGTTGCAAGTAGATAAATAGGTACCACTTGGGTGGGAAAGTAACAGCGTTCAGTGTGCCTCGCCATCTAGTCATGCCGGCCACATGACCAAGGAAATGTCTTTGGACAGCGCTGGCTCTTCGGCTTGGAAACGGAGATAAGCACCGCATCCCTAGAGTCGGATTCGACTGGCTTTCGAGCAAGGGAAACCTTTGCCTTTACCTAAAACTATTTGCAGCCGGGGGGGGGGGAGAAAAGGCCCTGCCCTGAGGACTTCACAATCAAAAATCAGTGTGCCCATCCCTAAACTGCAATCATGAAGACATTTTGGTACCCGGTCAGGAAATCTGTGGCACCTGGAGTTTCTGCTGGGTACCAAAGCGGTCTTCAACACACTGGTTTGTCCATGTGTTAAGGGAGGCAGTCTGCTGGCTTCAGTTTCTTCTTTTGCTGGTTACTCACTGCCTTTTTTTCTTTTTTAAATCACACCAGCAACATGAGACTTCAGCCCCAGGCAGACAAATGTGAGAGAAGGTGTCAGAAGGAGATCTCTAGTAAATGTGTATGACAAAGAAAAAAGAGGAATAAGGAAAGTCAAAGGCTGTTTTTCTTCCTGTCCCTAGTTCTGCTGATTCAGGGTCTTCCTGAGCTGATAACGGCACTGTTTAGGGAAGCCATTGTGAACATTTTGCTTCATTAGACAGAGCTTGCCGAGGAGTGCTTTAAACCGAGAGCGATAAAAACAAAGGTGTGGTAGGAAAGCAGCTATTAATGACTGAATGGCTATCCATATAGATGGTGGCATGTCCTAAAAGAAATCAACCCTGACTGTTCCCTGGAAGGCCAGATAATGAAACTGAAGCTCAAATACTTTGGCCACCTAATGAGAAGGGAGCACTCACTGGAGAAGACCCTGAGGCTGGGAAAGATTGAAGGTCAAAGAAGACGGGGACGGCAAAGGATGAGATGGTTAGACAGTGTCATAGATGCAACGAACATGAAGTTGAGCAAACTTCAGAGGACGGCGGAAGACAGGAAGGCCTGGCGTGAACTGGTCCATGGGGTCACGAAGAGTCGGACTCGAGTGTGCGACTGAACAACAACAATGTATTTGGCTAATTGTCTGGCTGGAAGTTGTGCAGTTGTCAGGTTGGAAGGAGGTGTTCACTGTTGGAAGCCCCCAAACTCAAGTAACCAGTCCCTATGATCTAGGTCTCTTGGTCCCCCTCCCCCCCCCCAAGATTATAAGGACCCTGTTGGATCAAACCAGGGAACCAGCTTCCTTTTTTCACACAGCAATCAAGTAGTTGACCTGGAGAGTCAAGCAACAGGGCACAGGGATCAAGGCCTGCCCCTATGTTGCCTCCTAGCGCTGGGGTTCAGAAGTTCACCGTCTCTGAATGTGGAAGTCCCCTTTAGTCAACATGGCTAGTAGCCATGGTTGAGCCCCTTCATGAATCTGTCTAATCCCCTTTTAAAGCTATCTGTGCCAGTCACCATACTTACGTCCACTGGCCCTTAATTCCACAACCGAATTACTTGTTACGTCAAGGAGTACTACTTTTTCTCTGTTGCCCATCAACTTCATTGTGTGCCCCTAAGATCTAGTTTTATGGGAGAGGGGGGGAGAAGTTCTCTCTATTCACATTTTTTCTCTATAGGCATAATTTTATAACCCTCTATCATGTTGCCACTTGGGTTGGGTTTTTTTGTTTCGTTTTTTAAATTAAACTGCAAAATCCTGCACCCTCTAGGGTTCTCTCACAAGAAATATGCTCCTGGTTGGATCCAAAGATAAGGAAGAAGTGGGTCATCCTAGTCCCCAAGGTACAGAATTTGTAAATATAATCTAGTTTTGACAGTTTACATATTCCTGGTTTTGACAGTTCCAGTTGTCTCTTGTCCAGTTGTCCAGACTACCAGAGATACAGTCTTTGTTGCTTGTTTAGAGAAAGTTTACTCTGCCCAAAAAATGATTCTCTCTGTTTTGCCCTTATTTCTGTTTGGGGAAAGTTTGGGGGATCCCCTTAAAAAAATGTTTTTAGTGTGTGCTCGAGTTCTCGGTCCGGGGTGGGGTTTAGTTCAGCCCTTTCTTCCAGAGGATAATCTCTAACTGAGGGCAGATATCTTTTGACTTTACTGCTCAGTTTCAAACACTAAAATGTCATCTGTCTCGTACGTTTTTTATCCCATTCTTCCTCCAAGGAGGGGCGGGGCTGCGGCTCATTGTAGAGCATCTGCTTGGCATGCCGAAGGTTCATGGTTCAATCGCCGGCATCTCTCGTAAAAAAAATAATAATGAAGCAGGAGGTGCTGTGAAAGACCCAGGACCCTGGAGAACCACCGCCAGTGTGGGTAGACAGTACTGACCATGATGACCAATGGTCTGATTCAGTATAAGGTAGCTTCATATGTTCATGAGCTCAGAATGATGTACGTGGCTTTCCATGACCCTGTTTCATTGTCACAACAATCTTGTAAGGTAGGTTAGGCTGAGAGAGATTGCTGGCCCAAAGTCATCAAGCATCAAAGCACAGTGGGGATTTGAGCTTTGGGTCTTCCCGTGTCCTTGTGCAACACTCCTACCTCTATACCACACTGGCTCTAATGTGCACCTTGTCAGTTCACATGTCATAGCTGGACAGGTCCCTTTTAAATTCTAATCTTACTGCAGCCTGTGTAAGGTAATTACTTTTTTTCCTAGCCCACTTTTGATTAAAAGAAAAGGAACACTCCCTTTCCTTTTAAATCATACAGTCAAACCCAGGCTGTGGTTACTGATTCTTTCTCATCTGCCTAAGCACAAAACATCCGGGTAGTGTTTCCCCTGCGACCTCCCTGAGATAATCAACGTTGATGGATAAGATTTACAGCCCAGAAGGTCAGTCCTTAGACATCCTGGATTCATATTTTTATAGTAAAAGCAATGGTTATGTGCAGGGGTCATTTCATAAAAAAGAGGTGCAGGAGCTCATTAGCATAACTCATTAACAAAACGTATTTGCATATGCCACACCCTCTGGCATCACCGGAAGTGTGTCAGAAGGCAACATCCACCACTCAGGCTCCACTGGACTGTTTTGGATTGCTAGCTATTGGGGGGGGGGGCGTGCAGCTCTGTCCTCGCAGAGGAGGGAGTGTCATGCCTGCCCCTGCTGATGTCATGCCTGCCCTTACTGATGCCCCTGAGGAGGCACCTGCCAGCCAGGAGCCTGTGGACTTACAGGCTCCTGAGGACAGTACTGCAGCAGAAAGGCAAAGACTGGATCCTGTAGCTGAAAGCTATCTAAGTGGTGAGGAGGATAGAGCCTCCCAGGGAACACCTGCAAGGGATCAGTCTCTGCTGCAGGACCCCTGGTTATGTGCTCCTTATGTTCTTGGATGGAAAGTGGACCGAGGGGCAGCGTTTCTTGGGTGTGATTCTTTGCAGTCTCTTGCCTGTTTGTTTGTTTATTATTTGCATTTATATCCCGCCCATCCCGTGGGTGGGCTCGGGGTAGGTAACGTCATTAGAATAAATACAATTTCAGTTTAAAACATTAAAACACAATAAAACATTTCAGCAATTAAAACAATGGGTACTGCTTGGAACAGCATCAGTTGGCTATAAAGTTCTGGCCCGATGGTACGATGAGTTAAAGGCCAGTTGTCGGTGGTCAGTAGACAGGTGACAGACGGGTGACAACAACCTCAGGGAGGCCATAGATGGGCGCCTGCCGCCTCAACCAAAGGCCTGGTGGAACAGCTCCATCTTGCAGGACCTGCGGAATTGAAGAAGATCCCGCAGGGCCCTGGTCTCAATAGGGAACATGTTCCACCAGGCTGGGGCCAGGGCAGAGAAGGCCCCGGCCCTAGTTGGGGCAAGACGGGCGCTCTTCGGGCCAGGGACTACCAGAAGATGTTGATCTTTCAAGCGTAATGTTCTTCGAGGCATACATGGGAAAGGGCGGTCCCTTAGATATGTTGGTCCCAGGTCGTAGAAGGCTTTGAAGGTCAAAACCAACACCTTGAAGCGAATCCGGTACTCAACTGGTGACCAAAGCAGTTAGCAGAGCATGTGCCTAACATGATAACTGTTCCGATAACTGGCAACTGAACAGCATTGTTGTAACATTTGCTTTATTTACAACACTTGCAAGCAGGAGACAAGAAAAGAGGTGCTCCGACAGGCCAGGAGCTCTGCTACCCACGTCAGATTCCCATGGTGAGATCCAGCACACCAAGCTGGTTTTAGCTGGCTCACAGATCTGCTTGCTTGTCTCTGGCTCTCAAAACTCAAGCTGATGTTTGAACACATGAAGGTGCTTTATACTGAATCAGACCCGTCGTCCCTCGAGGTCAGTGTTGTCCACTCAGACTGACAGAGGCTTTCTGGGGTCTCAGTTAGAGGTCTTTCCCATCGCCAACTACCTGATCCTTTTTAACTGGAGATGCAAGGCATTGAACCTGGGATCTTCTGCAGGCCAAGCAGAGGCTTTACCACTGAGCCACGGCCCCTCTGATCTTTCTCATGGCCCACATTTGTGCCTGTATGCACGTTTACTCTTTTCCCTCCACCTGAGAAAAGCCATCTCCTCCAATTAGGCTTGCCAAGTCCCCCCGGGGGGCGGGGAAAGCCCTGCCCCAGAGGCCCATTCCCCGCCACCAGCGGATCGGGCCCCGGGGGGAACCCCACCCCCAAAGCACGTGACGTACCCGTCACCCGGAAGTGACGCAACCACGCTGGGCACGCTAGGGGCAGGGCCACGGTCATCCAAGGGAAAACTCTATGGTTTCCCCTCGGATGATTGTGGCCCCGCCCCCAGCGTGGTCGCATCACGTCCGGGTGACGGGGTTGCTCCAGCGCCACTTCTGACTTGGCAACCCTACCTCCAAGTTGTCATGAGTACTTGGGCAGAGTGACCTGATCATTTTAGCCCCCTTTGAGGAACATAAATGTTCCATTGCCTTTTTCGGCCAAGTGATAAATGCATTCTCAGGAATTTCAAAAGCACCCTGATATGAAATGCACAATCATGGATATGGCGAACTTCATCATGGTAGCTGGAAAAATCTGAGCCTGGTCACAGAATTTTATGCTTGTTGTATCAGACATTCACATGTTACGATGGCCCATGCAAGTGTGTGTCTGAGAATGGTCAGAATGTCTCAGGAAAATCAAATTATTGTGTCAACCCGTCTTTTGTCATAGGTTGCATTAGCCAAACACGCGGTTCGGTAATTATACCCCCAGTGTCATTACCGAAAGCAGTCCTTGTTTCTACAGCTAGAGTAAATGTGATTACCAAATGTCACCTTTCTACAAATTTCACCGTAACCTTAGATTGCTAATGGCATTTACTCCCTGCTCTGCCCTCCACCCTCCCAGCTATCTGAGAACAAGACGCTCATTTCGAATGTTAACTGGAACGAGAACCATTTTCCATCTTAGTTAAGTATTTTATTTCATGACTCATTGCTACAGAGCTTCAGGTGGAATCTGTAAACATATTAAAAATATTATTACCACTTATTTTCTGGGTGAAAGATACTATCTCGTATTTGCAAAAAAGACAACATTCCTTGAACTTATTCTCCCACCCCACCTCCGGTATTCTAGATGCAAATTCAGCATGAAATTGCTGCAGCTATCATTCGTACTCTTCTCTGATACCTTCCATTAAACCAGAGGCACCTCAGAGACTGGAGTATTATGTGTAGGATTACGAATTATGTGAATACAGACTTGGCAACACAGGGCTCTGTGACATGTTAAGACACTGTAATTTTGTTACTGACAAAAGAAGAGCTGGGCAAAGAATGTAGGTTTTTCTTTTTGTCTGCAAATAATGTTCCAGTCAGCTGCTTTGTGATTGTGCTGTAACATTTTTTGTAAAGGTGGGGTTTTGTTTTGTTTTGTTCATTTGTTTAGTGGAATGGGGAGCAGGGAATGCTTTGGGGGGGGGAAAGAGGCCAATTTCAGCAGAAGAAATTCGTTTCACTTGTTGAGGCCAGAACCCTCTTGAAAGAGAGAAAGAGGAGTTTCTGAACGGCAAAGAGATTCAGGAGTATTTCATTTCAGGTTCTTATAGACTGAAAATGTGGATCTATGGCCTGAATTGTCCTGGAAATCAAGATTGCTCTCATGAGACCAATGGTAAAATTGGGTTGAGTGTTGAAGAAAGAAGATGACAACTTGGCTGTTAAAATGCTCAGTGGCAGAGTTTTGGAGGGAAGGAGCAAAGAGATTTCAGGGGAAGGCTTAAAAACCTGCTCTTGGATATATTTAAGGCTTTTAAAAAATGCTTTGAGGGTGTTTCTCATGCTGAATTTCTCTCTGACAACTCATAACAACTGTTGGGGTATAATCAACACAGGTAGGGTTGCCAGCCCTTGAATACTTGGAGGGGGCAGGGCTAGGCATTGAGTGATGCTGCAATATCACTTCAGGTTACATAATCAGGAGTGATTTCACACATTCCCATGATGTTCTGGCAACACTCCAAATCTTTGTGGCAAAACCAGAGAGATTTGCAGGATCACTAGAGTGTTATGGCAGTGGGTGACATCACTTCTGGTGACACAAACAGAAGTGAAGTCACTACTAGGGATGGGCATGAACCAGCTCACAAACAAAAGTTCGTGATGAATTTTAGCCAGTTCGTGCTTCGCGAAGTCAAGTTCATGGCAGGTCACTCTGCATGAACTTTCCATGAAGTTTCAAGCTGTTCATGGAGGTTCGTGCTGGTTCGTGAGTGGAGACATTTCCAGACAGACTGTCTCCACTCTATCAAAATATTTACAGCAACAACTTGGAGGGCAGGTAGAGGAGAATCTGGGGAGGTCCCTTATGACTTTGATGTCTCTAGCTTGGACAGGACCTGTTCTGTACACTCCTGAAACTTGGTTATTTTGACAGGCACAGGTTTAGGAGGTTCAGGAGTGTATAGAATGGATCCTGTGCAAACTAGTGACACCAAACACACATGGGGTCTCCATCTGACTCTCCTCTACCTGCCCTCCAAGTCTGGTAAGGATTAGATATACAGGGCATGAGTTATGACCCCCTCTGTGCTTTCTGGGAAAATGACAGGTGGTAATTTCCCCAGAAAACACTTTCCTGGGGGCACCTTGTGGGGGGCTGTAACTCAGACCCCATAAGTGCAGTTGTCACGAAACTTGGAGGGCAGGTAGAGCCAAGTCAGGTGGAGATACCCTGTGAGTTGGGTGTCTCTAGCATGCCAGGGGAGGGCTGTTCTACCACCTCACAAACCAAACAAATTAGTGAGGTGGCTTAAAATTTGTGATGGTCCATGGTTTGCAACTGGGGCACATCACGAACCATGAATTGAACTGAACTGCATTTTCCTGGTTTGTGCCCATCCCTAGTCACCACAGCACTCCTCCACCCCTTTTTCTCCTGTTGCTGCATCTGGGCAGCAGTAGGAAGCTGGAGGCCTGGGACAGGATGTCTCCTTCGAAAGAGAGGGACATTTTAAGACTAGTCACACTAGACCAGACATAATAAAAATGAAGTCTTCTTGTCATGTAAGAAGGAATCAGAATCTTGCCCTAAACAGCACTGCTGCATGGAAGAGAATAGTTGATAGCTCTTCTCCATGACTACTACCCTTTTTGGAAGGTGAGCTGAAATTCTTTTTGAAATGTAAAAGACAATGTAAATAAGGTGGTGATAGCATTGGTGTGGGCAGGGGAACAAAAATAAATATCATTCCCAGCTTACCTCTCCATAAAAAGATCCAACAAAAGATCCATCCCTTCCCCTGAATGAATGAAAATATGTGCACTTTTGACTTGGAGGAGTGAGTGTTTCAGATGGTTGCCTGAAGGTTGCTTAGTTTGCCTGATTTAAGATTCCAGATAAAGTGGTCCTTTCATTTGTCAGTCCAAACACTCTGCAAGACCCAATTGTAATACTTTGCTCCTTGAATTGCCTTTCCTTCCATAATTGCTGTCCTTTTTCATTCTATTGAACCTTCTACAATATGGAGAACTCTGGGTGAGTTTCTTTTCCTCAACCTGTTGACTTTAAAGAACATTGCATTGGCTATCTTGGATGGGCCATCTCCCTGGGGTTGCCAGCTGTGGGTTAGGAAATACCTGGAGGCTTTGGGGGTGGGTCCAGGAAAGTTTGGGGAACGGAGGAATCTCAGCATGGTACAATGCCATAGAGTCCACCCTCCAAAGCAGCCACTTTCTCCAGGGGAACTGATTTTGATTGCCTGGAGATGAATCACAAGAGTGGCAGGTCTCCATGTACCACCTGCAGGTTGGCAACCCTGCATTCTACTGCTCTGTGTGCTACCACTCCATTCAGCAAAATTCAAAGCCTTCCTCTAGGCTAAGGAGTTTTTCTCCAACATAAGTGGGTGTTCTGCAGTTAGAAGACTGGAGGAAGATGGATTGCTTTCCCTTTGGTTTATTGTTTCCAACTGGCATGTCTTTTGCAATACCTCCACACTCCTATCTTTCTGTTGTTTGCAATTGTAAGTCTACATGTATCTGTTACGGATCTGCTTTCAGAGGGTAGCCATGTTAGTTTGCAGTGGAGCGGCTAGATTTGAGTCGGTAGCACCTTAGAGACCAATAACTGTTATGGATATATATGTCAATTCATTTGATCATGACTCTGACTCACACAAGCTTATTTTGAAAGCTGCCAGTGGGCCTCTGTTTAAAGTCGGAAATCCCTTGGTCTGGAGGAAGGTGTCAAACTTTGCTGAGCAGTTTTATTGTGCATGTCATGATTTTTAAGCAGCTGGGAACATTCTGCCTGATACAGTGCCAAGAAGGCTATAATGATGAGCCATATTCCCCTTCCTTGTATGTGTAGGTTGGCATGAGAAAGAGGGATTGTCCATACTATCCAAGATCTACATCCAACAACCTTGTTCTTTTTTTTCCCTAAAATGGTATTACTGAAGGCAATCCTGATGACCATTAAATAGATAGCTGGTGTGTCTATTTTTGTCTTTATAAACTAATTAAAAATATTATTTTTTTGAAAAGATAGCTGGTGGTTTTCCATTATAAATGCAATGCGCCCCCAAAACATATAGTTACATAAAAGTGAGTAACTCTGGCTGCGGTCACACTGGAGACTTGGAATGATCTGGCGCGCCTCTATTTGTGGCAGTTTAAATCATCGTGGGAAGAGCACACCCTGCGCACTCGCCCTGTGGTCGGCTGTTCAGATTATTGCTGTTCTACAACCATATAATGGGTGGTTAGGTGGCTTATTTTTTTAAAAAAATGGTCTTTTGCATATGCACATAACTACTTATTCGAAGCAGTGCTCCGTTTCGACAGCTGGAGGAGGCTGCCTCCCCCCCTGAAAAAGCTCATCTTTTCAATTAACCCCTTCCCCACCCTGTGTGCTGCAAAGCTGTAGGCAGAGGAACCGGCATGAAAAAAGACAAAGGAGGCTTCTCAGCCTGCCCTTCCCTTGCCTCAGAGGACAGCTGTAAGTTTGCTGGTGTGCACGAAGATGTGGTTATACGCACATCACTAACTGACTTAAAAAAGAGCAAAAATGGAACAGAGCAATCAGACTTCCCAATTGGGCTGAGCTTGTACCAGGGGTTGTTCACACATCTGGAAAAGCAGGGCACCTGTTACTCTGCTTCCAAAGTGGGGCAGAATGGGGTGGTGATGACTTGGGCACAGAAGGCAGACACTGCTTTCTGTTCATGCTCTTTAAATCCGCAAAGGTACCGCAACGATATTGGCCCAAACTGCTCGTGTGACTGCAGTCTCTGATAAGGATGTAAGAATTGTCTGTGCTGGATCGTACGACATCAAGAATTTATCTGGTGTAGTACAGCAGCTCCAGCAGTGGCCAATTTAGAGTTACCAGGTCCCCCTGGCCACCGGTGGAGGATGGGGTGGGGTACGTTTGCCAGATTCAGGTTTGGAAACTCCTGAAAATTTGGGGATGGAGCCTGGGGATGACAATATCATAGAGTCTACCCTCCAAAGTATCCATTTTCTCCAGGGGAACTGACCACTGTTGTCTGGAGCTGAGCTGTAATTCTGGGGGTACATAGGTCCCATCTGGAGGCTGGCACCCCTCGGCAAGTCCGATATCCCTGCCATACTCTCAAGCCGTGAGCAAAATGGAGAACGTCCCAGCAGCAGGTATTCAGAGGTGTGCTGCCTCCGAATAGAAGGGTTCAGTTTAACTGGCATGATTAATAGCCACGGATGGACCCATCCTCCTTGAACTGGTCTCCTCTCCTCTTAAAAGCCGTCTAAGTTCAAGGCTGATTCAGGGCTCTTTTTGTAGCAGGAACTCCTTCGCATATTAGGCGACACACCCCTAATGTAGCCAGTCCTCCAAGAGCTTACAGAACTCTTCTTACAGAACATAAGAACATAAGAACATAAGAGACGCCAATGTTGCATCAGGCCAAAGGCCCATCCAGTCCAACGCTCTGCGTCACACAGTGGCCAGAAATACCAGTGCCATCAGGAGGTTCACCAGTGGGGCCAGGACATTAGAAGCCCTCCCACTGTTGACCCCCCAAGCACCAAGAAGACAGAGCATCACTTGCCCCAGAGCCCCTATCTGTACCTTGTGGCTAATAGCCACCGGCCCCCCGGCCCAAAACAGTCCAGTGGCACCTTTAAGACCAAGTTTTATTCAGGCACAAGCTCTCCCTCCTCTGTGAGGACAGATCTGCATGTCCCCCCCCAATAGCTAGCAATCCAAAACAGTCCAGTGGAGCCTGAGCCTGAGCGGTGGGTGTTGCCTTCTGACACACTTAAGTTATGCTAATGAGTTATCCTAATGAGCTCCTGCACCTCTTTTCCTACGAAATGACTCCTGCCGTGAGCAAAATGGAGAACGTCCCAGCAGCCAGTATTCAGAGGTGCGCTGCCTCTGAATAGAAGGGTTCAGTTTAACTGGCATGATTAATAGCCATGGATGCACCCATCTTCCTTGAACTGGTCTCCTCTCCTCTTAAAAGTCGTCTAAGTTCAAGGCTGATGATGGCACCTCTTATGGTAATGAGTCAACATATGAAGTTACATGTCACTGCACTCTGAAGCCATTCTTTCTTTTTTCAGTCCCAAACTGACTGCCGGTCAACTGAACCGAGCAACCCCAAACTGGAGGATTCATGGGAGAGAGAGTATTTCTCACGCTACCTTCCCGCCGCACCAATGGATTCTGAAGGGAGGAATGTGTTTAAAATTAAATTGATTTAAAATAAATATGAGCCCCGCCCCAAAGTCTGCTAATTACTGCTGATCTTTAGATATTAGTCCTTAATATGCCAAGTGTTGTGATTATTAAGGTGTTCCTCCTCACAACAGCCTTGGGACAGAGGGAGATTAAAACTGAGGGAGGATTGGAGTCCATTCAGGACTGAACGGTGATTTATTTATTGAGAATATATATGCCTCTTCTCCCCACCCCCCCGGTCAAGTTGCAACCGACTTGAGGAGAGCTCACCATGGGGTTTTCAAGGCAAGAGGGGGACAGAGCTGTTTTGACATTGCCTGCCTTTGCGTAGCAACCCTGGACCTCCTTGGTGGTCTCCCATCCAAGTACTAAGCAGGGCAGACCCTGCTTAGAAGAGAAGAAGAGATTGGATTTATACCCCACCCTTCACTACCCAAAGGTGTCTCAGAGCGGCTTACAAACTCCTTTCCCTTCCCCTCCCCACAACAGACACCCTGTGAGGTGGGTGGGGCTGAGAGAACTCTGACACAAACGGCTCTTTTTCAAGGACAGCAGTGCCAGAGCTTGTGACTGACCCAAGGTCACATCAGCAGGTGCAAGTGGAGGAGTGGGGAATCAAACCCGGTTCTCCCAGATTAGAGTCCGCGCACTTAATCGGACAAGGTTGAGATCAGACAAGATTGAGCTACCCAGGTCTGGGCACTCATGCCCTACATCTTAATAAAAATATCGATGAGGTGGCTCAGGATGTGACAGATTTTTTTAAAGAAAACAGTCCAATAAAATGAGAACCTGGACGTCTCCTATCTAATTCTAGCACTCTGTCTACTGGAACAGACACTGTCTAAATTATTTTTAATGGCATCCCTTTAGAGACAGCTCCTGGAAGTAATGTTTCCAACCATAGTAAGAGGTCTGCGTTGGCCTGTTGTTAAAATGCTCCCACGAAAGTAAAAGTAAGACTCTGGGGTGACCAGGGTTTATTGATTAGAAAAGTGGTTTTTGAAGGGGCTTTTAAATTCTGGGTTAGGGCTAAGCGGACTCACTTCAGAATGGTTTACAGCTCCAATGCAGAAGTCAAGATGAGGAGAGACCTCGCCAGAGGTCCAATCCCCTTCTTCTTCAGATAAACGGGGGCAGAATTATGTCTTTGGACATTACTTTGGGGACTCGCAAAACCGGAATAAATCAATACCAATTGTTACAGTACATGAAACCCTTAAAAGTGTCTGGTTGGATGTAATAAGTCATGTGATAAGCCATTAAGCCTCAGTGTTCACCTTAAAAGTTCAATTATTTTGGTGTGAGGGAGATCAATAGCTAGAGAGCAGGTATTGACCTTGGGTGCCAAATGAAAATTATCCACAAACGGCCATGTGGCAAGCCATGCTTTGCTATATTAGATGCCAATATCTTGGGCTAGCATTTATGTTTTGTTCAACCTTTTTTTTAATCACACCAGCATCAGGAAAATTTACATGTGGGCAGTTTCCAGCACTGAAATCCATAGATGGTGTGCCCCAGAGAAATGTTCGGTGCCCTTATTTTTAAGCTGCCGTCAGAGTTTTTCTGTAAGGATGTTAAATGCTACGGTAGATTGACCAAGATCACAGAGTCCAAAATGGAGTTTTAGACAAGAGAGAGCCTTAACTGTCTAACCTTTTTTTAAAAATATATATTTCTGTAAGTATGTTAAATGCTACGGTAGATTGAGCAAGATCACAGAGTCCAAAATGGAGTTTTCCCCTTGCATATAATGTAATTGGTTGTTGGATGCAATGGACATACAATGTACATTTTATGCGGGCAGTAAGGGTTATTGGTATCTTTCGCACACCCCTTCACAAAGCTCCCTGGAACATTACTCTTGAAAGTTTATGCCCCGAAAATCTTGTTGGTCTCTAACATGTTCCTGAACTTGAATCTTGCTGTTCTACTGCAAACCCAACATGGTAACCCTCTGGATCTAATTTCATGCTGTAAACACATGGATACTTCCACAGATTTTTTCCCCCTTTGCTCTGCATCCCCATCCCAAACTACAGCTCTGGGGGTGCACAACATTGTCCCCTTCTGGGTTTTTCCTGGCTCTGCTGTCTGTCTCCTCAAACTTGCTTTGGTATGCTCTTTCCAGAAAGTTCTTCTCAAAGCAGGTCTGAGATCCAAATGAATGAGAAGATGTGGGTTTCTGCATCTCCCCGCCCACATCTGGTTCCACATATGCTGCCCTTTTTGCTTGTGCCTGACCCCAATGAGAGCTCGGCTGTAGCTGGCACCCCAGCAAGAGAATTTGTGGTGCGGGGACAAGCCCTCCAGTGTGCTGACATAACAATGTCACTTCAGGTGCAAAACTGGAAGTGACATCATTGCATTGGGGCAACGCTTTAGGATTCACCAAATCCTAGAGTTTAGGATGAATCCTAGAGAGTTATCCCTACTTAATGATGTCACTTCTGGTGTACTCTATGTTCACCTGCTTGGGAATCCTAAATAACTCAAGGGCTGTAGATGGGTATACAAGGGTATTTTAAATAAGTATGCACATGCTCATCTTTCAGACACATCATCCTGTTAGAAATGCTAGTGTGCAGCACACATGTGGGGTTGCCCAAAGACTCAGGTTATAGGACGGAGGCACCAATGAAGGCATCTAACATCTTATACGAATGAGTCTATAATACAGGTATGGTATGAGAGAACATACCCATGCAGCGGTAGCAATAGTTTGATCTTTTGTGGTGATACATTTTTGTTGGAGACCCTGTTGAGCTTAGAGGTAGCGGGTCCCATCCAGGATGATGGGCAGGCCCGTAGCTACTGTGGGGCATCTTGGGGCTAGGCCCCCTGACTTACTGGCAAGGCCCCAATGAGTCTATAATACAGGTATGGTATGAGAGAACATATCCATGCAGCAGTAGCAATAGTTTGATCTTTTGTGGTGATACATGTAACTCCAGGGCCCCAAAGCAGCAGCAGGTGCAGGGAAGGAGCCGGGTATTCCTTTAATTCAATTAGCCAATTGCCCCCAAAGAAATTTAATTGCCCCTTGACTTAAAGAATCCTGGCTATGGGCCTGGAGCGACCCGGGAGTTTTCCCTTGGATGACCGTGGCCCCGCCCCCAGCATGCCCCGCATCGTCACATCACTTCCGGGTGACGTGCACGTCAGGGTGGGGTTCCCCCCGGGGCCCGATCCGCCACCGGTGGGGAACGGGCCTCTGGGGCGGTGGTTTCCCCACCCCCCGGGGGACTTGGCAAGCCTGGGGCCTGATGATGGGGCCTGTCTTTCCTTCTCCTGACAGCTGCCAGATGGAACAGCTTCTGCCTCATTAAGCTGGTGCATTCATTTGTGTCTGGACAAAAACTTCACACTGTTCCATTTCCCTCTTGGGGTATGTAAAATAACAAACTGAGGTAGACCTAATTAAATAAGGTAGAACTCCGACCTTGGGGATCAAACCCACAATTTTCACCACCGGTGCACCCTTTTTTCCCCATTCTGTGTGTGCTTCAATGATATTCCTGAAAGTGGAGGAAGTGAAATGAGAAGATATTTATGTTGGAATAGATGATAAATGTAATTAAACTTGAGCTCTACAAGGGAGTGAATGTACACACATTGATCTGATTATCTTGGCCCATATAACTCACCACTGTCAGATAACTAGGTACAGGCCCATAGCTACAGTGGGGCATCTCGGGGCCTGGCCCCCCAACTTACCACCGAGCCTCCCCCAACTTCCTATCGATCCCAGACCCCCTGACATCCATTTTTAAATTTTATTTGTGGTGCTCACTTGGGGATTGTGTGCAGGGTGCCTCCTAACTTATTTAACCCCCCCACCCCGAATTCAAAAACCCTGCTATGGACCTGACTAGGTATCGGTTCATCTGTCTAGAAATAATAGAAAATGAAGGACAATGGAGATGCTGTCTGTGGGGCAAATAAAGGGAAGGTTCTGCATCCATTCTGGGTATCAGTTATTAGATCCTCGTTCACGGGAAAATGTTTACTCTTCTCTCTTTTGTTTCTTCTATGGGTATAAGTCAGGGGCGTCAGACTCATTTCTTTTGAGGGCCAGATCTGACATAAATGTCACTTTGTCAGGCCGGGCCATGTGTGCCATAAAATGTGATGCCAGGTAAAAAAAGGTAAAGGTAAAGGTTCCCTTGCTCGAAAGCCAGTCGAGTCCAACTCTAGGGTTGCGGTGCTCATCTCCATTTCAAAGCCGAAGAGCCAGCGCTGTCCGAAGACATTTCCGTGGTCATGTGGCCGGCATGACTAAACACCAAGGCACACGGAAAGCTGTTACCTTCCCACCGAAGTGCTCCCTATTTATCTACTTGCAATTTCTTGCTTTCGAACTGCCAGGTTGGCAGGAGCTGGAACTAGAGATGGGAGCTCACTCCGTCATGCGGCAACTCGGGTCTTGAACTGCTGAACTAGTGACCTTCCACAGCCTGCAGTTCAGCGTCTTAACCACTTGAGCCACCACAGCTCCTGGCAGGTACTGGAGATATAAACTTTAAAAAGTAAAAAAAAAAAAAAACCCCAGACAAACCCAATTAACAGTATTATTTTTTTAACTCAAAATACAAATAAAAGCATTTGATTCCTAGCAGTGAAAGCAATTGATTTACTGGGGAGCCCACAAAAGCCCCAGTAAATATATTTAATCATATGCAAGACTAGGTTTTTTCCAAGGGATACCATAAAAGGGGGAGTACCTTACATTTCCATACATACCAGTTGCTTGCGGGCTGGGTAGGAGCCCTGGACGGGCCGGTTCTGGCCCCCGGGCCTTATGTCTGACACCCCTGGTATAAGTGTTTCAGTGTAAGACTTTCTTCCAGTTCTGCGAGAACAGATAATTTAATATCAAGGCTAGGCTATGATCTAGCTACTGAATCACAAAAATATTGTCTCAGTTACTATAATAACAAGACATATATAAGCAGATTTTGGGACACAAAGGCTGAAATTGTTTGCTCTGTGCTACTCTGCGTAATCTGGGTCTGTTAGATAAACCTGATATACAGCATCTAAATTATTTTAACTGAATACTCAATTACTTTCTCATGGACTCGTAGAGGCTTTTCGAAGCTGTAGCTGGCCCGTAACGCCCTTTCTCAGTTCTTTTTGAAAAGATGGCACAGTTACCTTTTTTTCATGGCCGCTGATGATTGTATAATTGTTCTTGAACTTAGGAGGCCTGACAAAAGAAAAGACACGAAAATTGCAGCGCCTTTCTGTTTTTCCTTGCAATTATCAGTTTTTAAAATGCTATGTTCGCTATATTAATGATGTTATTTTGATGTACTTTGTTGTTTTCGAATGCAGTGGCTTCTATGCAGTTTCCTGCACTGGTCATATGGAAGTACTCAATACCACCCCCGTGTAAGAAGCATAAAGACCCAGTGACTGTAATTTGCATAATCACTGCCAGGAGCTATATCAGTGGAAATTTGCAAGTTATACATATAGGGCCAGTCATACAAAAAACTGGTTCATAGTATTAGGAGGCCTTTTCAGATGCTGTGATTCTGCGTACTGGGAGTCTGCTAACCATGTAGATGGGGAGCCTATGCTACCCACAACCTTCTAAATACATGCGGTCATCAGGGCCTTCTTTGTAGAAAAAGCCCAGCAAAAACTCATTAGCATAATAGACCACACCCAACAGCAGAAACTCATTAGCATATTAGGTCACACCCCTGACTTTGGGGCGTTCCTGGAGGGGGCGGGGCATCCCTGACGTGATGACATCACGTTGGGGACGTCCGCCGCCCCCCCCCACTCGCCCACATGCCGGATCTCCAGAAACAGCAGTTCCCTGCACTTAAAGGAGCCGGCATTTCCCTTTAAAGTGCAGGAGCCGGCGTTTCCCCTTTAAGAGCAGCCGCATTTCCCTTTTAAGCGCACGAAGCTGGCATTTCCCTGCAAGCCTGATCTCAAGCGGAGATCGGGCTTGGGAGGAAACATGGGTTCCACACACTTAAAGGGAGAGAGAGGGGTGGCTGTGGGTGTTGGGGGTGGGGCTCCCAAAACGAGGGACCCCTGGCAAACCGGGGGGGTTGGCAACTCTACTCTCAGGGAGTCCCTCCTGACTCAGGCATTTCCCCACTTCGGTATGTTATGTGCTCACTTGTCTATGTGCATACACTTGTTACCTGGCCACATGCATGAACAGGCAAACGGATGTCTACTTCTTCAATCAGGGTGGCAGCAAACAAATGCTTCACTTTGTTCTCCTCATTTTTTATATATAAATAAATGACAACTTCGTATTTAAGACATTCTGTGCCGTTGCCTTTCATTTTCATCTGTGCTTACTTTCTCAGTACTGGTCTCTTTATTAGGACCTTTCTCCATAGAACTTTGGGACATGTTTGTTCTTCTCCACTCCTCCCTTTTATTCTTAGGCTCAGACAGACAGACAGACAGAATGGTTGCCAGCAGGGATCATTTCATAGAAAAAGAGGTGCAGGAGCTCATTAGCATAACTTATTTGCATATGCCACACCCCCTGACATCACAGGAAGTGTGTCAGAAGGCAACACCCACTGCTCAGGCTCCACTGGACTGATTTGGATTGCTAGCTATGGGGGGGGGAGGGGATGTGCAGATCTGTCCTCGCAGAGGAGGGAGAGCTTGTACCTGAATAAAACTTGGTCTTAAAGGTGCCACTGGACTGTTTTGGACTGGGGGGGGGGGCGGAGGAGCTCTGCAACGTACCTGGCTGCTCCTTGCTCTGACTGAGGGCTGCTGGGAGCAGGGGGTGGGGCTTGTTGCATGTGCCCGCCCCCTGGGCTCTTTACTGCCGGAGCTCCGCAGGAAATGACCCCTGGTTGCCAGGTCCCTACCTGCTGCCGAAGGGGGGACGGGGCTTCCTTCCCAGGATCTTCTGGGTGACCTTGGGCCAGTCCTTCTCTCTGTCTGCTAGGCTTGTCATTCCCCCCGGGGGAGGGGGAGTTTGCTGACTTAAGGCCCCCTCGATCTGCCGGCCTGAATCCAGCCGGTGGGTGAACCCCACCCCCAAAGGGCCGGGATTGTGCCAACGTGCCTGCGCAAGTGATGTCATCGCGTTAGGTGTGTCACCAGGGGGACACTCTAGCATTCCGCCAGAAACTCTATGGCAGCATAGAATTTTTAAGCCGAGTGCTAGAGCGTTCCCCCAGCAATGTGCCCGCTGTGATGTTACCTCCAGGTGACATCATTGTGCTGGGCATGTTGGCGTGATCCCAGCATTTTGGGGGTAGTGTTCCCCCCGCCAGCCGGATGCAGGCCGGCAGATTGGGGGGCCCTAAAGCGGGCAAACCCCTAACCCATAGGGGAATGGCAAGCCTAACAGACAGAGAGAAAAATTGGCTCAAGGCCACCCAGTAAGTTTTGTGGTTCAATAGGCATGTGTACCTGGGTCTCCCTCATCTATGTCCAGCTACCTCACCACTATAGCACACTGGCTGATGGTTATATTTATTTCAGTGTGGCTCACACTTCCCTTAACTGCATTATCTGGTCTGTTAGTAATTTCTTTTGGCTCAAGAGTTACTTTGGGGGATTTAAACCCTGAATATAAAAATTCTAACAGGAGCTTGTGGACTACACAGACATGTATCAGAAGTTACCTATTACCTGTCCTTGCTGTAGAGATGAATCTTCCACCCGTGCCAAATCTGCTTTCAGATTGCCTGTTGCACCCATCAAATCATTGTGGAGAGAGAAAAATAACTATCAGGTTTTACAAACAATGTTTGTGTGGGTGTAATTCTACAGCACTTGATGAATTTTCAAGAAGAAAGCCCTTTGAATGAACTGGCTTTCTCACAGTTAATTTGCTCATTTACTATAGCTTCACTCTTGGTGTTTAAAATGATTGGTACAATTGATTGACAACTAGGAGGATGTTGCCTAGACACAATGAATAGGATAGAGACAACTGTCAAGAAAATAATTTCATCTTCATGTCTTCTGTGCAGTCCCACCTGGGGACTGCCTTGGTGCAGGCTTGCTGTGGAAGGAAAGAATTCCACAAGCTTCTAGAAAGCTCTTTTGTTGAGCGCTCCCCCGCCCCTCCATTAGGGCTAGGGACCTTTTCTCACCCATTTGGTCATGTGACGGAGAGGGAGGGAGCATTCTTCCCTCAGTTCTCTTTCTGCTGTGTGCCATGAGCTTCTTCTGACCCTGCCACCTTCAGAAGATCTCTTACTCTAGAGGCCTGATCCTTCACCAGGACATAAACGCACTACAACTTACCTACCTCATGGTTAATTTCTCCATAGACCAAATGATTGGTACAATTGATTGACAACTAGGAGGATGTTGCCTAGACACAATGAATAGGATAGAGACAACTGTCAAGAAAATAATTTCATCTTCATGTCTTCTGTGCAGTCCCACATGGGGACTGCCTTGGTGCAGGCCTGCTGTGGAAGGAAAGAATTCCAGAAGCTTCTAGAAAGCTCTTTTGTTGAGTGCTCCACCCGCCCCTCCATTACGCCTAGGGACCTTTTCTCACCCATTTGGTCATGTGACGGAGAGGGAGGGAGCATTCTTCCCTCAGTTCTCTTTCTGCTGCTGTGGAGAAAGAACGTGCCATGAGCTTCTTCTGACCCTGCCACCTTCAGAAGATCTCTTGCTCTAGAGGCCTGGTCCTCCACCATGACATAATCGCACTACAACTTACCTCATGGCTAATTTCTCCATAGACCAGTGGTTGGGAAGGGTTGCAGAGATCTTAATATCTTTGTGTAAACCTTGTACTAGGAAGTCATATGAAACCAAGTGGCATCACTTCAAATAGATGGGTTAAGCCCAACAGTTGTCCATTATCAGAGATATTTGAATATTTATGCCGAAGAATAGATTATTTTGAACTATGGTGCTGGAGAAGACTCTTGAGAGTCCCTTGGACTGCAAGAAGATCAAATCAGTCATATCTTTGTGTAAACCATGTACTAGGAAGTCATATGAAACCAAGTGGCATCACTTCAAATAGATGGGTTAAGCCCAACAGTTGTCCATTATCAGAGATATTTGAATATTTACACCGAAGAATAGATTATTTTGAACTATGGTGCTGGAGAAGACTCTTGAGAGTCCCTTGGACTGCAAGAAGATCAAATCAGTCAATCCTAAAAGAAACCAACCCTGACTGTTTCCTGGAAGGCCAGATACTGAAGCTGAAGCTCAAATACTTTGGCCACCAAATGAGAAGGAAGCACTCACTGGAGAAGAAGACCCTGATGCTGGGGAAGATTGAAGGTCAAAGAAGACAGGGACGGCAAAGGATGAGATGGTTAGACAGTGTCATAGATGCAACGAACATGAAATTGAGCAAACTTCAGAGGATGGCAGAAAACAGGAGGGCCTGGCGAGATCTTGTCCATAGGGTCGTGAAGAGGTTGGACTCGACTGTGCGACTGAACAACAAAAAAGGACAAAAAAGGACTCAGGCCTTTTTACATCCTCAGTGAAGGTGCACCTGGCTGCCATCTCCACCTTCCACTTAGGAAGAGACTCTGTACCTGTTTTCTCCAATCCAGTGCCAAAAAGGTTTCTTAAAGGCTTGTACAATTTACACCCCCCCAGTCAAACCTCCAGTCCCTCAATGGAACTTGTCTCTAGAGTTATCCCAGCTTAGTCATAACCCTTTGGAGCCCTTCGTTACTTTACCCTCTTACAAAACTGCATCTTTGGTAGCCATTAGTTCTGCAAGGAGAGTGGGGGAGTTACGTGCACTAAGATGTGACCCCCCCTTTTCAAGGTTTCATAGGGACAAGGTGGTGCTATGCCCAAGTATAACTTTCCTTCCAAAAATTATTTCAGAGTTCCATATGTCCCGGGACATTATAATACCAGTATTCTTCCCAGAGCCCCAATCCACAGCAGAGCAAGCATTGCACACACTGGATGTGAGGAGAGCCTTCCTATTTTATTTAGATCGTACATCTCCATTCAGAGGAGACAACAGCCTGTTTGTCTGCTTTAAAGGTCCTAGTAAAGGGAAGTGTGTATCAGCTCAGACACTTTTGAGGTGGGTCACAAAAGCTGTTCGAATAATGTATGACAGGGCAGAGGTAGACTGTCCTGTAAAAGCTCACTCAACAAGGGCCGAGGAATGGCCTTCAGGATTCTTGGTGCGGTGTCGACATATGAGAGATTTGCAAGGCAGCATTTTGGTCCTCGCCGTCCATGTTCATGAAGTATTTCTCAGTCACCACGGATTCCGGGAGGGAAGCGGCTGTGGGGAAAGTGGTGCTACAGTTGTTTATTCCGGTAGCCAGCCCACCCCCACCCCTTTGGTACGTGAGCTGGCTGTTCTCCCACGTTGGACTGTACAGAAGACACAAAGAAGAAAACAAGGTTGCACTTACCTGTAACTGATGTTCATCGTGTGTCTTCTGTGCAGGCAAATGGCTCTCCCTCTTTTCGCCTCTGTGGCCTGGCGTGGCCGTGCTATTCTCCACAGTGGTGAAGGGAGAACTGATGGAAGAATGCTCCCTCCCCCTCTATCACATGGCCAAATGGGCAAGAAAAGGCTCTAGCTCTGATGGAGGAAAGGGGGAGCATGAAATGAAGGAGCTTTGTAGACGCTTGTGGAGTTCTTCCTTTCCCCAGGAGGTCTGCACCAAGGCAGTCCCCATGTGTGCCTGCACAGAAGACACTTAATGAATATCAGTTACAGGTAAGTGCGACCATATTTTCTCTCCATGTTCATGAAGTATTTCTCAGTCACCACGGATTCCGGGAGGGAAGCGGCTGTGGGGAAAGTGGTGCTACAGTTGTTTATTCCGGTAGCCAGCCCACCCCCACCCCCTTGGTACGTGAGCTGGCTGTTCTCCCACGTTGGACTGCACAGAAGACACAAAGAAGAAAACACAGTTGCACTTACCTGTAACTGATGTTCATCACATGTCTTCTGTGCAGGCAAGTGGCTCTCCCTCTTTTCGCCTCTGTGGGCTGGCGTGGCCGTGCTCTGTTCTATGCTCCACAGTGGTGAAGGGAGAACTGACGGAAGGATGCTCCCTCCCCCTCTATCACATGAGCAAATGGGCAGGAAAAGGCTCTAGCTCTGATGGAGGAAAGGGAGAGCACGAAATGAAGGAGCTTTGTAGACGCTTGTGGAGTTCTTCCTTTCCCCAGGAGGTCTGCACCAAGGCAGTCCCCATGTGTGCCTGCACAGAAGACACTTAATGAATATCAGTTACAGGTAAGTGCGACCATATTTTCTCTCGAGTACTTGATCAAGCGTTTGTTAAAGTGTACAAAATCATATCAAAGTTGAGATCAAAGCTTGATAGAAGAAAATTTGTATATTCCTTTCTTCCCAGTTTGGTGTGGTAGTTAAGTGCACAGACTCTAATCTGGGAGAACCAGGATTGATTCCCCACTCCTCCACTCGCAGCTGCTGGATGACCTTGAGCAAGCCATAGTTCTGTCAGAGCTGTTCTCTCAAGGGCAGTTCTTGAAAGAGCTCTCTCAGCCCCACCTACCTCACAGGGTGTCTTTTGTGGGGAATAGAAAGGAAAGGAGTTTGTAAACTGCTCTGAGACTCCAAGTGAGGGGCGGGGTATAAATCCAATCCCTCCCTCCCTCCTCCTCCTCCTCCTCTTTTTTCTTACCCCCATTGGCCAGGAAAAGACTGAAGTCACCATTTTGGCTTGGGGTTAAGCAGGATAGCAAATATTCTGCTAAGGAATGGTGTGGAGTAGGTTGCTATGCAGCTTTCCAGTATAGAGAATCCTTCTTCAAGGCAGGAACTAATTGTCTTTGGCAGCCAGAGAGAGAGAGAGCAATTCCCTGCTTCAGTGGCCTTGGCCCAATTTGATTGAACTGAACAGTACAGTTTTGTTTGGATCAGAGCTTTGGGAAGACACCGAGGGTAGCAGTTGGAAAACTACAGGAATGAGAGAACAGAATAGCTGCAAACAGGCCCCGAGAAAGAGCTTCATGGTAGTTTCGGGCCTAAGTTTTCATGCTTTCGTTCAAACTGGGAAATGAGGGCTCAGCAACCAGCAACGCTGCAAGCAGAATCCAGTCTCCAGAAAGCTGCCAGGTGACCATTGACTAGATTCCGGTTGCCTTAGCAACTTCAAATGTAGAAAAGTGGTGGGGCCTAGGGTTGCCAGCTGCAAGGTGGTGAAATTCCTGGAGGTTTTGGGGTGAAGCCTGGGACTGGTGGAATTTGGGGAGGGGAGGTGTAATTATTCCTTGTTTTATATGTGTGTGTGTCTCTTTAAAAGTTTAGTTGCATGGCTGAGATATATTAGAGTTGATTCCCCACTCCTCCACTCGCAGCTGCTGGATGACCTTGAGCAAGCCATAGTTCTGTCAGAGCTGTTCTCTCAAGGGCAGTTCTTGAAAGAGCTCTCTCAGCCCCACCTACCTCACAGGGTGTCTTTTGTGGGGAATAGAAAGGAAAGGAGTTTGTAAACTGCTCTGAGACTCCAAGTGAGGGGCGGGGTATAAATCCAATCCCTCCCTCCCTCCTCCTCCTACTCCTCTTTTTTCTTACCCCCATTGGCCAGGAAAAGACTGAAGTCACCATTTTGGCTTGGGGTTAAGCAGGATAGCAAATATTCTGCTAAGGAATGGTGTGGAGTAGGTTGCTATGCAGCTTTCCAGTATAGAGAATCCTTCTTCAAGGCAGGAACTAATTGTCTTTGGCAGCCAGAGAGAGAGAGAGCAATTCCCTGCTTCAGTGGCCTTGGCCCAATTTGATTGAACTGAACAGTACAGTTTTGTTTGGATCAGAGCTTTGGGAAGACACCGAGGGTAGCAGTTGGAAAACTACAGGAATGAGAGAACAGAATAGCTGCAAACAGGCCCCGAGAAAGAGCTTCATGGTAGTTTCGGGCCTAAGTTTTCATGCTTTCGTTCAAACTGGGAAATGAGGGCTCAGCAACCAGCAACGCTGCAAGCAGAATCCAGTCTCCAGAAAGCTGCCAGGTGACCATTGACTAGATTCCGGTTGCCTTAGCAACTTCAAATGTAGAAAAGTGGTGGGGCCTAGGGTTGCCAGCTGCAAGGTGGTGAAATTCCTGGAGGTTTTGGGGTGAAGCCTGGGACTGGTGGAATTTGGGGAGGGGAGGGACCTCTGCAGGATATAATGTCATAGTGCCCACCCTCCAAAGCAGCCATTTTCTCCAGGAATACTGATGTCTGTTGTTTGGAGACCAGGTGTAATTCTTGGAGAACTCCAGGCCTCAGCTGGAAGTTGGCAACCTAGTGGGAATGGTGACAGTTCTCCCTCTCTCCCCCCCCCCATGAGCCACATGATCTTTGAAGCTGGTTTCCTGACAGTCGAGCTAATAAAGATCAATAATTACACTAAGGAAGGGATAGAAGGATTCGGTGCCCCTTCCGGTAACTCAGGGCTTGGAAAATTTCCCCTTCTTCTTCCAGTCAAATCTAACTCAGCCAGCATGAAGCTGCTCTTGGCCTCTTTAAAGTAGGCACTCCAGGTAGACAAATGCGCAGTGTGGCCGCTTTACGTATGTCGCTCAATGTTAATAATTATTAATAAAATCATTAAAACGTTCGAGGTCAGAGACCACGAATGTTCAAAACACGTCATTTGCCGATACTATTGCTTTCTTACCACAGCAGGTGACAAACTTCAGTTCTTTGTCATTCGGATATCACTTTTGCTTCCAAAGGGCTGCGCTGCTGACATTCAAAATAGGTTCCGGAGCTGAACGTGCACACAGCTCCTAGGGTTGCCAGGTCTGGGTTGAGACCTCCAGGCCACACCTGGAGGCTGGCAACCCGAACACCTCCAGTAGATCAACTTTGCATTCCCAATTTGTATTAAATGTTGGTTGTCAGGGCACTTTAAACTGAAGAAACAGGAAGCATATCCTTTCAGTCTGGTACTTGAGGACTGGATTATTTTTTTCTTTTAGACTGTGCTGGAAAAATACTGCACATTCCTAGGCCCTAAAATCCTGCTTTCAAGGACCTGGGCGACCAAGCACTTGGCGTCTGGCCAGCCGTGCTTTTAGTATATTAATACTGGCATAACTATTTTTTTCTCTCTTCCTGGGTTTTGGCCAAGTTTCCTTTTCAGTACCATGCCAGAATGCACTTATTAAACCCATTCTGATAAAATTTCTGTTGGTGAGGCTTTGAAAGGCGTGATTGAAAGGAGGCAGTTTCATTTTATGAATGAACACAGCCATCGCCAAGTCCTCTGCAAAAGTTCTGCACCAGCGACAGAAAGCTGCCTGTTGGCCTCCAGCTCACCGTAGCCTGGCGCTCCATCCTTCAGCGTTCCTTGGGTTTCGAACACACTACATTTTACTAGAGCTGCCAGCTTCAGTGAGTAGATGAGTCTACTAAAGTTCTGGAGCCAATTTTAACTGAGAGATTAAAAGACACTTGCCTATTTTTCTTTTTTTTAAAAAATGATCATCTTTGCTTCAGATTTTTATTTATTCAGTTACAATCTCTCTGACCGAGATTGCAAACTCCAGGCAGGAGATTTAGGGGGTGGAGCCTTGGGAGGGCGGGGTTTGGGAGGGGAGGGACCTCAGTGGGGTATAATGCCCCTGAATGCACCCTCCAAAGCAGCCATTTTCTCCAGGGGGACTGGTCTCTGTAGGCTGGAGATCGGCTGGAAGAGTTCCCTGCCCTATCTCTGACCATCCCTAAGTATCTCAAAAAGGTGTGTTGCTGGACGGCCCCATGTGTTGCCCCATATAGAAACAAAGAACTACTGGTCCTGGTCACACGGGCCGGAAAATGCGGGGGGGAAGTGTGGCTGTTTGCCCCGGAGCAAACTAACATGCGGCCGCCGGATCACACATCCCGTTGACGTCCCGTGGTTCGGGGGGAGGTGCCGATCACACGACAATCCTGCGGCGCGGCGTGATCACAGCAGCAATGGCTAGGCGCTGCTGCCGTGGCAAACGGGGTTGTTGGTTTTTTTAAACCAAAGTGTGCGCATGCGCCATTGGGTGCTTGTGCGCATCCCGTGGAGACTTGGAAAAAAACCCCTTTTTGCGACGGGACACGGGCGGGCGCTGGATGCCACGAACTACTACCGGAAACGCGATCAGACGCCTGCCCTTGCCCCGTGGTTTCCCAAAACTAGTACCTCGGAGGTACTAGTTTTTTACGCCACATCTTCGGCGGGAAGCCTCGGGTTAGCCATGGGAGCTTTATGCTTCCCGGATGTTGCAGTGTGATCGCGCCTGGAAAATCCGCCTATCTTCCGTCTCTGTAGCTGTTGTGAATCTGTCCAAAGCTGGGATCCTTAACAGGTTGGAGAAATGTACTGCAGCATCTGACAGCATGCATTTCCCCCTGATGTGCCAGGTCATATGTGGATAGTAAATCAATAAATTCTAGGTGTGATTAGAATCACACTATTATTGATGGTGTTAAAGGCTCAGGATAAGCCCTGTACATAACAAACTTCTTCCAAGAACTGGTTGTTATGAAATTCAAAAATACCAATACCTGATCGCCTCTAGTACCTTCACTTGCAATTTGGCTTAATCTCAGTGGGTAACTTTAAATTATGCTCCCCAGAGCAGTGATATTTAATAGGTAATGATTAGTATTTTAGTTACTATCTCAGCATCTCCATAAGAGCCAGGAAAGGAATGTACACTTGATTTCAAAGCAGTGCCGTTAGTTAAAAACGCACAATTAACATATTCAGGTGTGATTATTTTCAAGGTAACCTGTGTTTACGTACATGTCATTTTATGCATATAATCTTATACCGTATTAGAAGAGAAGAAGAAGCAAAGAGATTCGATCTGTACCCCACCCTTCACTCATAGTCTCAGAGCGGCTTACAAACTCCTTTCCTTTCCCCTCCCTGCCACAGACACCCTGTGAGGTAGGTGGGCCTGAGAGAGCTCTTTCGAGAACTGCTCATGAGAGAACAGCTCTGAAAAAACTTGTACTGACCCAAGGTCACGCCAGCAGCTGCATGTGGAGGACTGGGGAATCAAACCCGGTTCTCCCAGATTAGAGTCCGCTCACTTAACCACTACACCAAACTGGCTTGAGTCCGCTCACTTAACCACTACACCAAACTGGCTCTCAGAAAACTGGTTTGCTGTTTATGACTCCGGTTGCAAAAACAGTAAAGACAATAAATATATTAGAAAGCTGGAAGGTGTTCAGATATAGGAGTGGGAGTCTTAATACTCTTTTGGTTAATTCAGGAAACAATAAATGGTAGAGAATAGGCCTTGATTCTTTATCTTTGCCATCTCTGAGCCCTGCGCATGATGTGCTCAGAGAAAATCACATGGAAGTAGAAGGTGTTCCTGCTAGCATGTCGCAGACTAATGAAGGGGATCGGTATATAAAGGTTCAAGGGCTGGATGGGTGGGGGGAACCATCCAGTGAGAGAATGACTGTGTAAAGAAGACTCTGGCTGTCGGGGAGTCTGAACCATCAAAAAAGGATGGTGTGGAAGTGTTGAGTATTGGAGGAATGTTGGGCTTGGGGCAGTGACATAAGTGTGTGAATCCCTGCTCAGCCAGAATGCTCACTGGGTGATCTTGAGAATTTTGACAAATCAGAGCATGTCCAGCGAGACCAGGATGGTAATGGGTGTGGAAACCTCCTCCAGTGGAAAGAGCTAGGCACGTTTCGCCTGGAGACGAGAATGCTGAAGGGAAACATGATCGCTGTCCACAAATATCTGTAGGGCTGGAAGATGGAACAGACTCGTTGGGGGATTCTGCATCTAGCATTCGCTCCACCTTTTCTCAGCTGGGAGGGGAAAGTGCAGCTCAAAACCACATTCAAATACCTCTGGGGCAACGCCGTACAGACTGCAAAGTCACCCCTGAATGGCCATAAAATGGCCATAAATCTATGCAGAAGGTACCATAAAACCCAATGATCGAAGGAAGTGAAATTAGCATGCAACGCAGAGGGGGATTTCTGTTCCAATGTGGATTTCGTAAAACAACAGAAGGAAAAGCCAATGCGGAATCAGCCATTCTCTCTTGTTATGAAGGCAGGACTATAAATAATGGGTGGGAATCACAAAGAAGTAGGAGAAAACTTTCTGACAGTAAGAACTCTCCACAGGGTTGGGTCGTATCACTAGTCGATAGGCTTGCCAGCCTGATCTCCAGATCAGTTCCCTTGGGGAAAAATGGCAACTCTGGAGGGTGGCTCAAGTGGTTAAGACGCTGAACTGCAGGCTTTGGAAGGTCGGTAGTTCAGCAGTTCGAGACCCGAGTGTGCCGCAAGACGGAGTGAGCTCCCGTCTCTAGTTCCAGCTCCTTCCAACCTAGCAGTTTGAAAGCAAGAAATTGCAAGTAGATAAATAGGTACCACTTCGGTGGGAAGGGAACAGCGTTCCGTGCACCTTGGTGTTTAGTCATGCCAGCCACATGACCATGGAAACGTCTTCAGACAGCGCTGGCTCTTCGGCTTTGAAACGGAGATGCGCACCGCAACCCTAGAGTCGGATTTGACTGGCTTTCGAGCAAGGGAACCTTTACCTTTACCTGGAGGGTAGGCTCATTGGCATGATACCCCACTGAGGTCTCCCCAGACTCCAACCCCTAATCTCCAGGATTTTCCCAGCCTACAGTTGGTGACCCCACTAACAGGCAAAGGATATTTTAACTGTATGAGGCTTAGCCTGAAGCCGTTCCATTTCCAGTACTTAAAAATGTACCAGGTCCGTTCGACTATCCATGAAGCAGCAACATCTCTCCCCCTCCCCACTGCAAACAGGCTGTAAAAAATTAATGAGAGAAAGCAGCAAATTAAGAACACATCTTTATTTATAGCATCACACAGCGGGACTTTAAAAACCCACATTTTTTTGCCTGCGTCTTTTATGACCTGGTTAGGGAGGATTGCCTTATGCCTTGAATGTGCATGTCCAGCATGAAAGCGGTAGAGCCAGCCTTCCCCTCTGGTCAGTCCGTTTCCACGGCCCCGCTATAATCCAAACTGTCACGCCAGCTGTTGTACTAATATAACCAAGTTGGACATTGTTTCAGGCACGTTTCAGAAACCCAGCGCTGGGCAATTTAGAGAGCTCACGCAGGGGAACGGCATCTTGACGAAGGCCGTCTTTCAGCGAAAATTCGCTGCAGGCGTGTAACGAGTTCGCTTCGTGTCGGGATGCAGTCAGTGGGACAAACTATTTTTACTCCATCGCAGAAAGCACAGCTCAATCCCGCCACATCTCATGAACGGATCCTGAGGGACAGCCAGACCCTGGCCAGTGTGTCTGATGGCTGCCTAGCTCACACTGTAAGCCAAGCCCGACAGGTGTTCTGCACGTGTCTTCCCCCCCCCTCCCGAGCATTCCCTGGAAATGGCTGCACATTCGTTTCTGTGCGAAGATTCCTTTCTGAAGGAGAGGCTGGGCGCCTTTCCCCAACATCGATTTTTCTAAGCGGAGGGATTGTTTATTTATTTATTTATTTTTGCATGAAGGAGCATGTAAATGAGATCACGGCAGGATTTGTAAATGGGGAAGGAAAGTGGGTACACAGTTCGACTGGAGTATTTTTTGGGGGGAAACACAGGCTTTTAAATTTCTTTTTTTCTTTTTTCTTTTTTGAATATTTTTATTGGTATATTAAGAACAGTATCTAAACACATAATATGTAATTCGTTTAACATTACTCAATACAGTACTACCTATGGTTATCAAATGACACTATGTTCCCCTCCATACGTTAGTATTTACAGTCAAGGTAATAGATGTTTTGAGTATGGGTGCAGAGTGTGAAGCTATTCGTATATCCGATTGTTTAGTATGTCTCACAAGTGTAACCACTCATGGTATGCAGTGTTACTTGGGAGTATCCCTCCCCTTGCCATATAATTCAGTATTGGTGACCATCTCTCCTTATATATAATTGAATAGTTGGTGCCAAAGTTTTAATTTTAAAATGCACTCCCTTAGTGTATGGCTGATGGCACTGCTCCTCAGCATATATCACCACCAATCAGAAGGCAAAGCCCGGGTCCTGCCCACACCACAACTGCTGCGACAATCTGGTCTTTTGCATATGGAAGCTGATTGGACTTCACTCCATTCCACACCTCAAACTCCGCCCCCCGCAAGGCAGTTGGAATGTCAGTTGCATATGGAACCTGCTGTATTCTGGTGGTGTGCAGGTCCCAGGTTCATGTTTTAAAAGCAGACTGACACTGTTTGCCCAAAGCCAGAGCCCTCTCCCAGAGCCTCTTTCTAGCTCCCGTTGTATTTATTTCCACAACGGGCCTTATTTCTAGTAAATAAATAAAAATGCAGAAAAGACTCTTGTCTGTTGTGTTCTTTGTACCGAATCCGTGATTTTAGCCATAACAAACTGTTGCCATAGCTTATCATGCCACCCTGCCAAAGAGGGTGGGGTTGGTGATTTCCATCCTGACATGACAACTTGCACTTAAATAGTAAGATTTTTTTTAAAGAAAAAGAACATTATCAAGAGGGAGAAAAAATGGGGATGTTGAGCCTCTTTCCTCTCCCTGCCCACCTTAGAATACTCAAAATTCTCTCAGATAAAAGGTGGGGTTTTGAAGCTCTCTCCCCCTAACCTGTTTGAATGCTACTAATAAAATTATTCATCTATTATTACAGAACATACCAGAATGCTTAGGGGGGAGGCAAACTCCTGCTCCCGCCCCCGTTGCCCACCCCCACTCTGACGCATGGTGGACGAAAAATGTGGGGGCCAGAACAGCATCTTGTGACATCGCTTCCAGCCGTTTAAGTGGAAGTGATGTCACTGCATTGCAGGACATTCTAGGATTCACCCCAAACTCTATGGTTTAAGGGGCTGCGGTGGCTTAGAGGTTAAGATGCTGAGCTGCAGACCAGAGGGTCTGTAGCTTGGCAGTTCAAGACCCTAGCACCGTGTGATGGAGTGAGCTCCCATCTCTGGCTCCAGCTCCTGCCAACCTAGCAGTTCGAAAGCAAGACACTGCAAGTAGACAAATAGGTACCACTTTTGTGGGAAGGTAACAGTGTTCCGTGCACCTCGGCGTTTAGTCATGCCGGTCACATGACCACGGAAATGTCTTTGGATAGCGCTGGCTCTTCGGCTTGGAAACGGAGATGAGCACTGCCCCCTAGAGTCGGATTCGACTAGCTTTCGAGCAAAGGAAACCGTTACCTTTGACTATGATTAGATGCTGAGCTGCAGACCAGAGGGTCTGTAGCTTGGCAGTTCAAGACCCTAGCACCGTGTGATGGAGTGAGCTCCCATCTCTGGCTCCAGCTCCTGCCAACCTAGCAGTTCGAAAGCAAGACACTGCAAGTAGACAAATAGGTACCACTTTTGTGGGAAGGTAACAGTGTTCCGTGCACCTCGGCGTTTAGTCATGCCGGTCACATGACCACGGAAATGTCTTCGGACAGCGCTGGCTCTTCGGCTTTGAAACGGAGATGAGCACTGCCCCCTAGAGTCGGATTCGACTAGCTTTCGAGCAAGGGAAACCGTTACCTTTTACTATGATTTTACTATGGACCCCCTGTGCCAACTAAATTAGTCTCTGACTTGTCTTGGTTTCATTCAGTGGTGCGAGCAAGAAAGACCCTCTGTAAAGAAGAAGAAGAAGAGGAGATTGGATTTATACCCTGCCCTTCACTACCCAAGGGAGTCTCAGAGCAGCTTACAAACTCCTTTCCCTTCCCCTCCCCACAACAGACACCCTGTGAAGTGGGTGGGTTGAGAGAGCTCTTGACAGAAACTGCTCTTTTTCAAGAACAGCTCTTATCAGAACTATGGCTTGCCCAAGGTCATCCAGCCAGGTGCATGTGGAGGAGTGGGGAATCAAACCCAGTTCTCCCAGATTAGAGTCCGCGCACTTAACCACTACACCAAACTGGCAGTGGACTTTTCTTTTGTGTGAGGACATGAGTTCATTGGTCATTGTGGCTTCCTCTGAGTCCTCGATTGGTCACTGGATACATGGGGGTCCTCAGGGAAAGGCTGGAAATTTTCTAGCTTTGGATTTTGTACGTTGGGCAAACGATCGGACTAGCTGGACTATTTGTTGTTGTTCAGTCGCACAGTCGAGGGAGTCTTACTGAAAGTCATTCTGAGCTTCTTAGGGGGGGGGGGGGGGACAGCCTTATTGAGTCTGTGGGCACTTTTGGAATTCGTCGTTCTCCTCTCCTCTGCTAATCGTGATGGCCCTGCAAGGCAGGTTAGGTTGAGAGTGTGTGACTGGCCCAAGGCAACATGGCAGAAAGGAGATTGAAACCTGAATCTCTCGGATCCTAGTCCAATACCTACACCACACACTGGCTTCTCCTCTAGAAATTCCTGTTGATTGTGAATAAATCCTTGGTGTTCTGTTCATTTCTTTGAGTTTGAAGCTAACTCTGGCTTGGGAAATTCCTGGAGATTTGGGGGTGGAGTTTGGGAAGAGTGGCCAGTGGGGACATGATACCATAGAAGAAGAAGAAGAAGAAGAAGAAGAAGAAGAAGAAGAAGAAGAAGAAGAAGAAGAAGAACAGGAAGAAGAAGAAGAGTGCTACAAGCATGGACGGCTTCAAAAGGGAATTAGATAAGCATATGGAGCAGAGGTCCATCAGTGGCTCTTAGCCACAAGGCATAGATAGGGGCTCTGGGGCAAGTGATGCTCTGTCTTCTTGGTGCTTGGGGGGGTCAACAGTGGGAGGGCTTCTAATGTCCTGGCCCCACTGGTGGACCTCCTGATGGCACCTGGTATTTCTGGCCACTGTGTGACACAAAGTGTTGGACTGGATGGGCCTTTGGCCTGATCCAACATTGGCGTCTCTTATGTTCTTATGACACCCTGTGAGGTAGGTGGGGCTGAGAGAGATCTCTGAGAGAAACTGCTCTTTTTCAAGAACAGCTCTGACAGGACTATGGCTTGCCCGAGGTCATCCAACAGCTTCAAGTAGAAGAAGAGATTGGATTTATACCCCCGCCCTTCACTACCCAATGGAGTCTCTGAGCGGCTTACAAACTCCTTTCCCTTTCCCTCCCCACAACAGACACCCTGTGAGGTAGGTGGGGCTGAGAGAGCTCTGACAAAAACGGCTCTTTTTCAAGAACAGCTGTGCCAGAGCTATGGCTTGCCCAAGGTCATCCAGCAGGTGCAAGTGGAGGAGTGGGGAATCAAACCCGGTTCTCCAAGATCAGAGTCCGTGCACTTAACCACTACACCAAACTGGCACTACACCATAGAGTCCTCTGTCCATTACGAAGCTCCCATTTAATCCAGGAGAACTGATCTCTGTAGACTGAAGATCAGTTGTACTTCCAGGAAACCTCCAGACCTCACCTCAAGGTTGGTTACCCTATTGAGTCCCCACAGGGAATGTGGCTACTGCATATCCAGACGAAGACGGCCTTTGGCTCTGTTCCACCTGCTGTCTGAAATATTCCAGGCCGGAAGAGGTCTCAATAGTGCTGAGACTACAGATAAGGCAGCCACTTGACGGAGAGCCCAAATTTCCGAACAAAAACACTTTTGCAGAGGTTTTGTCTAAATCACAACCATTCCCTGAGAAGCAATAGCTAAAGTACTGCCTTGGATAATGATGCGAGTTTCCCCCAAAGAGGTTACGTGGGTGCCAGGCTCTGGAATTGCTTTCCTTCCCTTTCATTTTGAAAAGTGCAATATCTGCTTCGAGAGACGGTCATCGGAGGGGCCTCCATTGAACGTTCTTATCTGCATTTCTAACACTCCTGACGGCCCAGCGGTGAAAAGTGGAGCTGGTTTTTTCCCCCCGTGTAGCCTCACAGACCTACATCGCATTTGATGCTATGAACCCAAATCCCTGCTTGGGCTTTGACGCGTGGCCTGGTGTCCTTCCATTAATGCGGCCCATCTTGAGGAGCTATCATTTTATCGGCTGCGGTTTCACTTAAGAAGAGACCATGCCTACAGTTTCATTGGGAAATCTGATGTCTCTTCTCAGTCACATTGGTAATACTGTTTCTCAGCGTACTCCCTGGTTGAGGAATCATCAGTTTCAAGTGGCAGGGAACCTTGACAGGGGGAGTTCTCTTTTGAGACGAGAAGACTGGGGACTTAAACGGTGCAGGGTTTCTTTTGGGAGGGGGGATAATTTATCCAGGAGAACGGTGTAGTGGTTAAGTGCGCGGTGTAGTGGTTAAGTGGTTAAGAGCGGTGTAGTGGTGTAGTGGTTAAGTGGTTAATTTTAGTGCCAGTTTGGTGTAGCGGTTAAGTGCGCGGTGTAGTGGTTAAGTGGTTAAGCGCGGTGTAGTGGTGTAGTGGTTAAGTGCACGGACTCTAATCTGGGAGAACCAGGTTTGATTCCCCACTCCTCCACTTGCACCTGGCTGGATGACCTTGGGCAAGCCGTAGTTCTGATAAGAGCTGTTCTTGAAAAAGAGCAGTTTCTGTCAAGAGCTCTCTCAGCCCCACCTACCTCACAGGGTGTCTGTTGTGGGGAGGGGAAGGGAAAGGAGTTTGTCAGCCGCTCTGAGACACCTTTGGATAGTGAAGGGCGGGGTATAAATCCAATCTCTTCTTCTTCTCATTTCAAAAATCAAAATTGGCTTCATTTGAGTGTCCACTCTTTTCCTTCCCATGTAGGAATGCAGTGACACCCCCCTGATTGTGTCCAGTTCCTCTGCTGCCCACCACACTTACTGTACCAGCAGGGGCAGCTGCTGCTAGCTAGGCAAAGAATCGTTGTGGCAAAGGCTGGTTAGGCAGGGAGGCATCCTGCCCAGCTGGCCCAGAAGTGAGCAAGAGAAGAAAATAGGATTGCCGGCCCTGTTTTGGGGAATTCATGGATATTTGGGGGTGAAACCTGGGGAAGGGTGGGGTTTGGGGAGGGGAGGGGAGGGGCCTCAGCTGGGTATAATGCCACCCTGCAAAGCAGCCGTTTTCTCCAGAGGGGTTGATCCCTGGAGATCAGCTTTAATGCCATGATATCTCCAGGTGCCACTTGGAAGTGGGCAACCCTAGCAGGAACAGATCTTGTCTTCCCTGGCATCTTGGATTTTGTTTTTATGACATCTGAGACACGGTGCGGTCACACACGGCAGCTGAAGTGGAGGGGAAGCGAGGCTGTCTCCTCTGGAGGAATTTGACACAGAGTTGTGAGATCACACAACCCTTTCAAGCTGCTGGGCTCAGCCTATCAGTGTGTGATCAGATGTAACCGTGGGTGAGTCGGGGGTCTTTTTTGGGAGGGCCATTTGTTTCTTATGCGCTTAAAGGAGGAATTGCACCTCTCAGCCCCACCTACCTCACAGGGTGTCATAAAAACATAAGAGACGCCAATGTTGGATCAGGCCAAAGGCCCATCCAGTCCAACACTCTGTGTCACACAGTGGCCAGAAATACCAGGTGCCATCAGGAGGTCCACCAGTGGGGCCAGGACATTAGAAGCCCTCCCACTGTTGTGGGGAGGGGAAGGGAAAGGAGTTTGTACGCCGCTCTGAGACACCTTTGGGTAGTGAAGGGCGGGGTATAAATCCAATCTCTTCTTCCTCCTCCTCCTCCTCCTCCTCCTCCTCTTCTTCTTCTTTTTCTTCTTCTTCTTCATGGCACCGAGCCGGGATGGCCTGATCAGACCAGGGGAAAGTCCATCCGTGGCCCATCAGATCCTGTTAGAGCGGACATTCCCTGGTGTCTTTTAATTCCACTTCTGTGGCAGAGCAGCACGGGTTGCCGATGACTGCGGGACGCTTCCCAGATGTTGCTATCTGATCGCACCCTTTAGATTCATCAGGCATTCACACCTATGTCGGATCTGAAGGAGCGTGTGATCTCACCCTAAGTTCCTTTAACAAATAGTTTTATGGAGCTGGAAAACTCAATATGGGGCTGTTGAGTTTGGTGACAGCCCTGTAGGTCACCTCCAGTGTTCCCTCTAAGCTGAGTTAGTGTGAGCCAGCTCACAGTTTTTTAGCCTCCGGCTCAACCATTTTTGTCTTAGCTCAGGAAGGATGGCTCTAAAGCAAAGTAATTTATGCAGTAGCCAAATTGCTTGCTCACAACTTTAATGCCAGTAGCTCACAAAGTAGAATTTCTGCTCAGAAGACTCCACAGCTTAGAGGGAACATTGGCTCACCTCCATTGTAGCTTCACGTGGGTAGCTGTGTTGGTCTGAAGCAATAGAACAAAGTTCCAGTCCAGTGGCACCTGAAGAAATGAGCATGCGCATGAGAGCTTATACCCGGAATTAAACTTTGTTGGTCTTAATGGTGCCACTGGACTCAAGACTTTTTTTCTACACGGTAATGCACACGTCCCCCATAAAATGATGTTTTTCTATTATTCCTCTAAAAGAATAATTTCAGACAGCTTATGTGTGCATGGGGCTTGAATGAATACCCTTTCCTTAATGCTCTGTAGCATAGAGGCATTGCCAAAGAGATAATACTGTGGGAAAGGAGTGCTGTACTGTTTGTTGAAGTTGTCTTCTATATTATGAAAAACTGATAAACAGCCACTGTCAAGCTGCATCCAATCTGAATTCATCACTCTGAATGGTACCAGTAAAAAATGTTGAAACAGCAAAGAAAGACTTGCTCCTAAATACTTTAGTGGTATTTCATCTGTGGAAGGGTTTTAAAAGTGTATATTTGTTTATTGCAACACTTATGATTTATTATCACTTTTTTAACAAAATGGACATTCGTGCTAGAAATAATTTTTTGCCTAACGTGTTGCTTCGTCTCAGGATCTTTTTGAGGAGAGCTAGTGTAGTGGTGGCTCAGAGGTTAAGATGCTGAGCTGCGGACCGGAAGGTCTGTAGCTCGGCAGTTTGAGACCCGAGTGCCGCATGGCGGAGTGAGCTCCCGTCTCTGGCCCCAGCACCTGCCAACCTAACAGTTTGAAAGCAAGAAGAAGAGAAGAGATTGGATTTATGCCCTGCCCTTCACTACCCAAAGGAATCTCAGAGTAGCTTACAAACCCCTTTCCCTTCCCCTCCCCACAACCGACACTCTGGGAGGTAGGTGGGGCTGAGAGAGCTCTGACAGAAATGGCTCTTTTTCAAGAACAGCTCTTATCAGAAGTATGGCTTGCCTAAGGCCATCCAGCCAGGTGCAAGTGGAGGAATAGGGAATCAAACCCGGTTCTCCCAGATTAGAGTCCGTGCACTTAACCACTACCCCAAACTGGCTCTCATGGCCACATGGACCTTCTCTATGATATTTCCTTACAGGGGCCTTGCAAGGAGACTACATCAAGTACATCACAAAATACAGCCTGGTGAGAAGCAGCACATAGAGGAGTGGGGAATCAAACCCGGTTCTCCTAGATTAGAGTCCATGCACTTAACCACTACACCAAACTGGCTTGCAAGTAGATAAATAGGTACCACTTTGCTGGGAAGGTAACAGTGTTCTGTGCACCTCGGCATTAGTCATGCCGGCCACATGACCATGGAGAAGTCTTCAGACAGTGATAGCTCTTTGGCTTGGAAACAGAGATGAGCACCACCCCCTAGAGTCGGATTTGACTGGCTTTTGAGCAAGGGAAACCTTTACCTTTAGTGTAGTGTAATGACTGAGCGAATGAGCTGTGGTTTGGAAGGTTCAAATCTCACCTCTGCCACAAACGCTTGCGGTGCCGGTAGGTACCTCACATTTTCACGTCCTCCATCCTCCACCTCCAGTCTGCAATACAGGGCTAATTATACTAACCTACTTCACAGGGTTTTTGGAAGGGTTACCGACATAATGTGTGCCATAGAAGAAGGGGGCACTCTGATTTGCATTGAAGGAGCTGGTAGTTGGATCAGTACGCCTTGCAAACAACTCTGTGTAAACACTACATTCAGTGCCGTATACACCCCAGCTACTCCTCTTGGTCTCCTCTGCGTCTGACATTTTTCTCAGTCTGTGTACCTTAAAGCAGAACCTCATAAGATGTTTTTAAATGGCGAGAGCTGAGAGCAAGGCCTTGTCATAGAGTCTTTTGTAGGTTCTGTCCTCTTGGTTTGTGCATGCGTTTGGCGGAGTGGGTGGGTATTTTTGAAGGCTCCTTTCCATATAGAATGAAAAGCTCCTTGCATGTAGAAAACTAGTGAAGAGAGATTTAAAACTGCAGCCCCCAAACCTGCTGTCTGTCCGGAATGGACTACCACGTGATTACAGTGAACGAATAGATCGTATAGATTAGATGGCTATGATTCCACAAGCCAAATTCCATTTTTGTGTAGTACAGTTCAATTGAATTTTCCTCATTTATACCCTACCTTTATCCCCAACGAGGATCCAAAGGGGTTTACACCATTCTCCTCTCCTCAGTTTTATCCTCACGACGACCTCTTGAGGTAGGTTAGGCTATGAGCTTGCAACTGGCCCGCTATCAGTCTGTGGCAGAGGGAGGATTTGAACCTGGGTCCCCCAGATCCGAGTCTGACACTTAACCATTCCGTTGCACTGGCCGTGAAGATCGATAACTACACAGTTATCAGTCGATAGCTCTGTAACTAGGTACAGGCCTATTTTTGGGCAGGAACGCACAGGAACGGAGTTCCGGCTGGCTCCCGAGTTGGCCACGCCCAGCAGGAAGTCATTAGCATAATAGGCCACACCCAACAGCAGAAACTCATTAGGATTGGCTACATTAGGGGTGTGTGGCCTAACATGCAAAGGAGTCCCTGCTACAAAAAAAGCCCTGGTTTGACAACAAACAGGATAAACAGAATAAGAAGCAAAAGGTGGGTGTGGCTGGATGACTACACTTCTGGTAACATGGGGGGGCGGCCTAATGTGCTAATGAGCTGTGCTGTCAGGGGTGTGGCCTAATATGCTAATGAGTTTCTGCTATTGGGTGTGGTCTATTGTGCTAATGAGTTCCTGCTGGGCATTTTCTACAAAAAGAGCCCTGATTAGGTATAAGAAAAACACATGCTGTTGCTTTGGATGTTTGAGAGAGAGAGAGAGATCACGAAGGCACTTTCCGGATTCCCTCCTGGTACTTCCTGGAGACGGTTAATTGAGCTGCCCATTTGAAACGAAGTCTCTGCAGTGAAGATGGGGATAAAGGTTTTTCGCGGCAGAGAGGCCAACGCTGGCATCTTTGCCGCAGTTCCTCTCTAGCTGCTCCTGCTGGGCAGAGCAAACAATTGCTGCTACATCTGGAGCTTTCAGATAGATCGGGCCAGCTGGCAGGGAAATGACTCTTCGTGAGCTGAATGACCCTGTTCCCCCTCCACACTGAATATGCAGGCTGCATCTGCTGACCTGCTGTACAATGGGCACACTGTGACTCTCCTCCCAAGCATGCAACGCTCTTGGCTTAGGATGCCGGGGAAGGCATCGGCAGCGCTGCTGTGCCAAAAGTATTAGTGCAAAGCCCCAACTTTCAAGACAGATAGATCTCGGACGCTTGCTGAAGGGAGGGACATAGGTTTATAGGGCATGTCTTCCAGTCGGTTCAGTTCAGTTCGATTCATTGCAGATGGCCAATGGCCATTACAAGTACGGTACAATACAAAACAGTGATAAATTGCAGAATAGGATCTGCGTTAAAACCCAGAGCGTAAAAGTATATATGTCTGACGTAAAACTGGTTAAAATAATACAAGATAAAAATTAGAACATACAGAATAAAAACAGGGTTTGGGGTAAGGTTACTAAGGTAAAGGTAAAGGTTCCCTTGCTCGAAAGTCAGTCGAACCCGACTCTAGGGTTGCGGTGCTCATCTCCGTTTCAAAGCCGAAGAGCCAGCGCTGTCCGAAGACGTTTCCGTGGTCATGTGGCCGGCATGACTAAACACCAAGGCGCACGGAACGCTGTTACCTTCCCACCAAAGTGGTACCTATTTATCTACTTGCAATTTCTTGCTTTCGAACTGCTAGGTTGGCAGGAGCTGGAACTAGAGACGGGAGCTCACTCCGTCATGCGGCACATTCGGGTCTCGAACTGCTGAACTACTGACCTTCCACAGCCTGCAGTTCAGCGTCTTAACCACTTGAGCCACCGCAGCTCCAAGGTTACTAAAAGGGACTTAAATACCTTGACATAGCCCTGGCTATTTAGCTGGAGAGGATTTCGTCACCTTGATGCAGATTTTCTTTGCCGCTAGGGCAAAGAGTGCAACTTTGTACTAATACTCTGGCTTCACCTCTGAAAGTAAAGTTAGTGTCTTCTAGTCTTGAGTATATAAAGGGGGCTGTGGAGGGCCCTCCAAAACAGATCCATTTTATATTTGGCCCAAACTCTAGATGGGTCTGAGCCTGGTCCTAAAAGAGAACCAGGCACTGATGCCCAACTGTGCTGTTTATGTTCCCCTGTTGCTATTGGCCAACAAAGGTGAGGCCTGTTGTTTAATTAGCCTTTTCCCGGTTTGCTTCTCCATGTGTGTGCGTGCATGCATGCATTTTTTCAATGCATTTATTTAAATCCCACTTGGGGCTCAAAGCTGCTTAGGACATCATTCTCCCCTCTTTCCTTCATTTTCTCACAACAGCCCTGTGACGTAGGCCAGGCTGAGTGTTTGTGATGGCCCAAGGTCACCCACCCAACAAGCGTCCATGGTACAAGTGGGGATTCAAACCTAGATTTCCCAGGGTCCTAGTATGACACGCTTTCCACTGCACCATGCTGGTCATCAATGTGTGCTGTGGTCCCGATTCTAACCAGGCATTGCTCATGTAGGAACCCATAACCAATGTTCCCTCTAAGCTGTGGAGTCTCGTGAGCAAAAATTCTACTTTGTGAGCTCCTGGCATTAAAGTTGTGAGCGAGCCATTTGGCTACTGCATAAATTAGTTCGCTCTGGAGCCATCCTCTCTGAGCTGAGACAAAAATGTGTGAGCCGGAGGCTACAAAACTGTGAGCTAGCTCACTATAACTCAGCTTAGAGGGAACACTGCCCATAACTCATGTATGATTGTGTCACCTCTGAGAGAGGGTGGGAATCCGAGACCCAAACTGTGTTTTATGTAATGTGTGAAGGGCATAAAATTGACTTCATTCTGAATATAGCAGGGATGTGGGGTGGTTTGTATCCAGCTTTACTTGAAAGAGCATCCTTGGTAGATCTTGAATAGGAAATGCAATGTAAACTCAAGATACTTTGATTCTTCCATTGTAAAAACTTATCTGTATTCATAACCCCTCTTGGATTTCCTGTTGCTAGCCCTAGGCTTTGTTTGGCTATTGATTTTCCTGGTTGTTATAACATTAATGCTTATTTGGATAATGATTTTTGTTACTTTCACAGTTTAGTTTCACAACTCATTCTGAAATGTAGCGGGTTACTTGGTCTTGGTAATGACTTCAATTCTGTCTAAAGTGTTTGCTGGCAAACAGAGGGGTTTAGGTATTCATGGCTGGTATTCCTTACCTCCCTCATAGCAATACCTCATTTTATTCAACATTGGTTGCATTAGTATTCAGGAGAGAGTAACTTTGGCGGAAACTTCCTAAATATTTATGGAAATCTGTTGGGGTCAGAGTTACAAGTGTAGCAAATGAAATTAAAAAGATCTATACCAAGAAAACAAACAAGCATCAATCATGCTTTGGAAAATTCCAATGCTGCGTAGGTTTTTTAAAAAAAAGGTTTTATGGACACGAGTCAAACATTTTAATCCATAGCGTCACTTTATTATGTTCGTTAGTTGTTCATTCTGAGCCGAGGATTGGCCCCACTGGTGGCGCTCCTGATGGCACCTGGTATTTCTGGCCACTGTGTGACACAGAGTGTTGGACTGGATGGGCCGTTGGCCTGACCCAACATGGCTTTTCTTATGTTCTTATGAGTATGAAGAGGCAGTAGGATGCGCAGATGTTCTGTAACCAGGAATGCTAAGACGTTTGACATGAACAAGGGTCACTGAGCAAACTAACCTTGGTTCTGCTCTCTGGTGGATCAGTCTCAATCTTTTAGCCTCAATTCATCCCGAGCACCATGTCGAACACCTCTGCCGCTGCACAGTAGCTGCTTGTGCTGTAGAGTGGTGGCCTGATCATGACTCAGTAACAAGCAGGGGTCATTTCCGTGGCAGATTATGACCTTTTGTCACAAAAGCTCATTGTTGTTCTTCAGTCGCACAGTTGAGTCTGACTCTGTGCGACCTCATGGACCACATAACGCCAGTCCCTCCTGTCTTCTGTCATGCTCCAGAGTTTGCTCAACTTCATGTTCGTTGAATCTATGACACTGTCTAACCATCTCATCCTTTGCCGTCCCCGTCTTCTTTGACCTTCAATCTTTCCCAGCATCAGGGTCTTCTCCAGTGAGTGCTCCCTTCTCATTGGGTGGCCAAAGTATTTGAGCTTCAGTTTCATTATCTGGCCTTCCAGGGAACAGTCAGGGTTGATTTCTTTTAGGATTGACTGATGTGATCTCCTTGCAGTCCAAGGGACTCTCAAGAGTCTTCTCCAGCACCATAGTTCAAAAGAATCTATTCTTTTGAGGTATTTCTAGACATCTTGGATTGTGCGTGTGCCAAATGGTAGCTTTCCTGGCAGTTATGGAAGTTTTTTTAAAAAACGATTTTGGCGCTCCAATGTGTGTTTTCCATTTTGAGGGGGTGATGGTGGAATGTGACATCAAATCACAGCTGGTTTGTGAAGACCCCAGAGGGTTTTCAAGGCAAGAGACGTTTCAGAGGGGGTTTGCCATTGCTTGGCTCTGCGTCACGACCCTGGTATTCCTTGGAGATCTCCCGTCCAAATACTAGACATGGCTGACCCTGCTTACTTCGCTTCAGAGAGGCATTCAAATTCTCTGCTCTTAGATTACTACTTTTTTTTGATGATGAAGAAGAAGAGATTGGATTGACTACCCAAGAAGAAGAAGAGATTGGATTCACTACCCAAAGGAGTCTCAGAGTGGCTTATAAACTCCTTTCCCTTCCCCTCCCCACAACAGACACCCTGTGAGGTAAAAGAAGAAGAGGAGATTGGATTTATACCCCGCCCTTCACTACCCAAAGGAGTCTCAGGGCGGCTTACAAACTCCTTCCCCTTCCCCTCCCCACAACAAACACCCTGTGAGGTGGGTGGGGCTGAGAGAGCTCTGACAGAAACGGCTCTTTTTCAAGAACAGCTCTGGCCAGAACTACAGCTTGCCCAAGGCCATCCAGCCAGGTGCAAGTGGAGGTGCGGTGAATCAAACCCGGTTCTCCCAGATTAGAGTCCGTGCACTTACCCACTACACCAAACCACCAAATTAAGTTATCGAGATGTCTTCGATTACGGCAATACCAATTTTCAGATTCTCTCGGGTAAGGTACGTAATGCTTTTGTTTCCCTGGACAGGCAAACCAGTGACCCCCCCCCTCCCCCGGGCCTTTAGTTATATATAAAGTACAGCTCCTGAATACACAGTTCTAATGTTGGCTATTAAATAACAGCACAGTGCAGTACGGAAAGATAGCTCCATTCTCTGGGCTCATTAATGTTGAACTAATATAATATGTTACATGTGATCACTGCCAAGGTCTTTGTACACCTTAGGGGAACCCCGGTTGTTTGGCTTTCACAGAACCGCTCAGCTTGTAGAAGTACAAAGATCCTTTCTTTTGCTTTCGACGTAGGCAGTGCAGCCCGTCTCCCACTGACAAAGGAATAGTGTGCGGCTACCAGTTGCCGGGCTCAGAGGCGCCTTCAGTCAACCCTTTGAAAAATTAGAGGAGGTTTCCACTGAGTTCAGAATTTTAGATTAGGACCTGTGGTAAATATTCAATGTTCTTTTAAAATAATAATAATAATGAAAGGGTGAACTTCAGTATGCTGCCTTCCACTTTAGGTCTCTTTGTTATCGCCTAGGAATAAATTCATTTGTTTTCTCCCCTCCCCCCCCAACACAACAGGAGATCAAAACCCAAGTCTTCCTCGCAATTTAATTCATTCTCATCACTAAGCTTATTAGGGAAGGAGTATAATTCTCCCCCCCCCCCGAGGTCTTTCCCTTTTCGCCCATATCTCTTCCTTTCAGCGAGTCACTTGCATGGCTCCTTTGCCGGCAGAGTGCTTGTACCGTCCCATGCAGGGGCAGATTAAGGCTCACTGGTGCCCTAAGCACTGACCAATCTTGGTTCCCCTCGTCCTTTCCTCACTGACCCAGTCCATTTTAGTTGCTGACCTGTCTGACCAGATATACAACGCAGGTTGCAGCAATAAGAACATAAGAACATAAGAACATAAGAGATGCCAATGTTGGATCAGGCCAAAGGCCCATCCAGTCCAACACTCTGTGTCACACAGTGGCCAGAAATACCAGGTGCCATCAGGAGGTCCAGCAGTGGGGCCAGGACATTAGAAGCCCTCCCACTGTTGACCCCCCCAAGCACCAAGATGACAGAGCATCACTTGCCCCAGAGTCCCTATCTATACCTTGTGGCTTATAGCCACTGATGGACCTCTGCTCCATAAGCTTATCTAATTCCCTTTTGAAGCCGTCCATGCTTGTAGCCGCCACCACTTCAATACAATACAAAAATGCATTCCTATGATAACACAATGTACTGTACAAACTAAGCTTTTCACCCTTTCCCCAAGTTGGTGGTGCCCCCTTTGGCCCTGGTGCCCTAAGCACGTGCTTCGTCTGCTTCATGGTTAATCTGCCCCTGGTCCTGTGACATGTACAAAAGCCCTCAGTGAAAAGAATAAATTGGGGTTATTTTAGCACCATTCTCATCTCCATACTGACTTGAAGCTTGGTAGAGCTGACTGGTGTTGAAAGATGGTTTTTTCAAAGGCTTCCCAGCACCCAGGGCAGACGTATCTTCAAGTCATTTCGGGGGGGGGGGGAATGTTTTCAAAAAATAAACTGAACGACACAAAAAGGTAAATACTGTGCCATGCTTCAGCTCTCCTTGAAGCCAAATGTTCTTTGCGCACTCGAAAGTCTTTCTTGGAACAGCTACTGTCATTAAGGTCTTGGCTTATATTATTAACCTCACTTTTGCAGAATAAGTTTCATAAAGGAAGTTTTTAAAAAACCATACTTCAGGAGAGAGATGGTGGCTGTGATTTAGAATAAGACATTATATTAAAATGTTTGTCTACAGTAAAATAGGTAATCTGTTGGCAGATTTTTTAAAAATGCGGCTTTTCTAGTCCCAGAAAATAGCTTTCGAAGGAAAATCCATCTGAGCACTGAAGTTTGAAATGGATCCAGACCCACCCTTCTCTTTTGTCAGCTGCTTCCTGCACTGAAGTGCTTTTTTGGTATGTTGCTCGCAGTCGCACTGTATCATGGGCTTTATAGTCTTCTGCAACGTCTGTTGTCTCTCTGCATTCAAATGTTTGAGTCCAGGGTCAGCTTCACAAGCCTGTGGATGAACAATGAGACCATGAGGTCTTCTGTACCTTCAAAAATCGCAGATACAGACCAATAAAAGAAGATTCCACACGTGTGTGTATACAGGAGAAGGAGATATATTGAATATATGCTGAAGAATGAAGAGGTGCCACTCCCTCTTTCTGCCAGCCTCCAGCCTCCATCTGCATGCATCTTTTTTGTGATATGGCAACTAGGATCTGCATTTGCTTCAGGGAGAACTATTGCCGGTCTCAAAAACGATGCCACAGAACTGGAAAAGCAACAGAAAAATGGTCAATGGGATAAAGCATCTTACTCTGTGGGAAAAAGAGGAGCCCTCTTCAGATCTGTTGTTGTTCACTCGCACAGTCGAGTCCGACTCCTTGCGACCCCCATGGACCGGGTCTCAAACTGCCCTCCAGTCTTCCGCAGTCCTCTGAAGTTGGCTCAACTCCATGTTCATTGCATCTATGACACTGTCTAACCATCTCATCCTTTGCCGTCCCCGTCTTCTTTGACCTTCAATCTTTCCCTGCATCAGGGTCTTCTCCAGTGAGTGCTCCCTTCTCATTGGGTGGCCAAAGTATTGGAGCTTCAGTTTCATTATCTGGCCTTCCAGGGAACAGTCAGGGTTGATTTCTTTAAGGATTGACTAATTTGATCTTCTTGCAGTCCAAGGGACTCTCAAGAGTCTTCTCCAGCACCATAGTTCAAACTGGGAGCCTGAAAGTCCTGTGTATCAGGAATGGTCCTCTGGAGGGTTCTGGTCTGCAAGGGTGCACGTGCATGGAAAAGTCATGTGACTGTGCGACTGAACAACAACAAAAGCCAAATGTCAGTCTTTAAGCAGCAGCTGGACAATCACTTGTCAGGGATGCTCAAGGCTAATTTACTTTGAGCAGGGGGTTGGATTAGATGGCCTGTTTGCTGTGGTGACCACGGAAATGTCTTCGGACAGCGCTGGCTCTTCGGCTTTGAAACGGAGATGAGCACCACAACCCTAGAGTCGGATTCGACTGGCTTTCGCGCAAGGGAACCTTTACCTTTTTACCTTGCCTGCTTCCAACTCTGTTGGAATCTTCAGTGTTCAGAGGAATGCTGTGGACAAACAAACAGGGTGGAGTGTTGACCTCATGCTCTGCTTAAAGCTTCCCAGAAGCCTCTGGAGCTGGCCACTGCTGGAAAGAGAGTGTGGGAGCAGGTGAACTTTTGATCTGATTTAGATGGACCCTTCCTGTGCTCTTAGTTGGTGATAGCACATGCCTCACTGATAAGATGTCCCCCTCTTTACATTTTAACATCCTGGTAGCTGAAGAGAGCCAATCCTTTCCAGTTATGCAGAAGAAGTCTTTTCTCCTTCAGTTACTCCTCTGTGATGACGGAGCGAAAGAGATGCGGCTGGAAGCACCACTTTGCATTCCCTGTTGAACGAAAACATGGCAGGTGATGCCAAAGGAAGGGAGACGGCAACATGGAGCGGTCCGTGCCAAATACTGGGATTTCGTGGGGACTTGTCAAGGCGTTGGTGTAGACTTTTTCCTGGTAAATATGTGCATAGCCTGTTTTGCAAGGCCCATTAAGTACAGCTGGTTTTATTTGAAGTTTTCTCCTCCGCTGAGTTGCTGGTCTTTTGCCGAACCTGGTGAAGCTGGGGGAAGAAGCCCTGATTGGCGGCACTGCCGCTCAAGAAGCGAGGTGTTAAATAAAGAGAGGTTCTTTGCCTTTGGTAAACGGATGCCGAGGACTAAGCCACAGGGCCGATCGGCGAGCTCCGTTAAATCCTACAGGCCTCCGGTGACCTGTATGTAAAGAGCTAAGCATTTAGAGGCTCTTCTCAGCAGACAGGTGTTGCCGTTACAGGCCTGCCATCAGGAGGTGCTTTGTAGCAATCTGGAGAGAGCAGCTGAAACATACCTGGAAAGAACAAGCACTTGTCGGCTGTTCGGTATCTGTAGCACTTAGTTCCATTAGCGCTAAGCAACCGTGGGGGCTGATTTCCAGCAGAGATGAATGCTAATCACAGTTTAATTTAGTATTGTGCAATACAGAATGGGATATCAAATCGCTTCTGGTCCCTTCCCCCACAGTAGCCACTGATGCATCAAGTACGTGATCCAATGTAGTTGTTTTAACCAGGGCTTGTTTTGTAGGAAAAGCCCAGCAGGAACTCATTAGCATAATAGGCCACACCCAGCAGCAGGAACTCATTAGCATATTAGGCCACACCCTGACAGCACAGCCCATTCGCATATTAGGCCGCACCCCCATGTTACCTGAAGTGTGGTCACCCAGCCACACCCACCTTTTGCTTCTTATTCTCTTTACCTTGTTTGTTGTCCAAACCCAGAGCTTTTTGCATGTTAGGCCACACACTCCTAATTGTAGCCAATCCTAATGCGTTTCTGCTGTTGGGTGTGGCCTATTATGCTGATGAGTTCCTGCTGGGCATGGCCAACTTGGGAGCCAGCCGGAACTCCGTTCCTGTGCGTTCCTGCCCAAAAATAGCCCTGGTTTTAACATAGTCTAATACAGGGGTGGCCGAACTGTGGCTCTTTCACAGATATCGTATGGCTCCTGGTAGGGTGGCTGGGGAAGTGAAGGGGAGGCCTGCCTCCCCAATCGGTCTTCCCTTCCCCAGCCAGTATTCCATTCCCTGGGTAGGCTTGGGGTTTGGGGGAGGGGGGGACAGAGAAAGAAAGCAGCTTTAATTTTAAATGCCTTCTCAAAGCCTTCCCCTCCGCCCAGTCTCCAAGTATCGTTGGATAAATAAATATCATTCTCAATATCTGTTTTTACCCCTTTTTTATTTTTGGCCGTCTCGTTTAATGTTAAGAAAAAGCAAATGTGCGTATTTTCCCAGTAAAAACCTGTGTGTGAGATCTGTTCGTGTCTTGCGGCTCTCAGACATCTGATGTTTATTCTGTGTGGCTCTTACGTTAAGCAAGTCTGGCCACCCCTGGTCTAATAAATCACAGATGGTCAACTTCTCTGTTGCCTGGTGCTCTGCTCTCTGGATGTTAGTGGGGGGGCAGAACAATCAGAACCCCCCCCCTGAAGCCAACGCTGGATAAAAAAATTGGCCCCATTGAGAGAGAACAGCATCACACGTATGGAGCACATATGCTTGAATGCTAATGCATGGAATCGGCGACCTTGTGCATGCACTTCACCTTTGAGCCATGAAGAGGCATCAACAAGGATGAGAGCCAGTTTGGTGTAGTGGTTAAGAGCGCGGACTCTCAACTGGGAGAACCAGGCTTGATTCCCTACTCCTCCACTCGCAGCCACTGCTGTGACCTTGGGACAGTCATAAGTTCTTTCAGAGCTGTTCTCTCAAGGGCAGTCCTTGAGAGAGGTCTCTCAGCTCCACCTACCTCACAGGGTGTCTGTTATGGGGAGGGGAAGGGAAAGGGATTGTAAACCACTCTGAGACTCCTTCATATAGTGAAGGTAAAGGTAAAGGTTCCCTTGCTCGAAAGCCAGTCGAATCCGACTCTAGGGTTGCGGTGCTCATCTCCGTTTCAAAGCCGAAGAGCCAGCGCTGTCCGAAGACGTTTCCGTGGTCATGTGGCCGGCGTGACTAAACACCAAGGCGCATGGAACGCTGTTACCTTCCCACCAAAGTGGTCCCTATTTATCTACTTGCAATTTCTTGCTTTCGAACTGCTAGGTTGGCAGGAGCTGGAACTAGAGACAGGAGCTCACCCTGTCTTGCGGCACCCGGGTCTTGAACCCCTGAACTACTGACCTTCCACAGCCTGCAGTTCAGCGTCTTAACCACTTGAGCCACCGCAGCTCCATATAGTGAAGAGCGGGGTATAAATCCACTCTCTTCTCTCTGGTTTGAACTGGGAACTTTATGGCTTGAGTCAGGGATCCGGCCTGAGTCCCATGTAGTTCATTGGGCTACACAGCCTACAGCAGTAGGTAGTAGCATTTGTATGAGAGCTTAACTGTGTAACTCCTGAACATCTTTCCGTAGATAGATGTGTGCTGGTCTACAAAGACCAAGTAAACCACTGTGTCGCTCAACCTTCAAACCGGCCTCCTGACAAACTGTAGCTGCGAGATTCCTGACAAGCGTGCATGTTTCAGTATAATAGTTAGGTTGTGGATAGAAAAATAGTACTTGTTTCCTAGCCGGTGCAGTTGAGCTACTGGTATGAATCAGACCGGTACAACGGAAAGGTTTTCAAAATGGTGATGTCGCCTCATTCAATGGCCAATATTCACAGCACACGTTCAATTGCAATTTGGATGTACCAAACAAAATGAGTTTTGGATTGCAGTCGGTGTTTTCCTTGAAAGCATAGATTGTGCATTAAGGCTGTTTTCTTTCTTTTAAAAAGAAACAAACAGTGAAATCTATAACATAATACAGCTTCGGTTGAATGCTTTAAGGATTGTATTTCTTGAGTATGACTCAATTCTACATATTATTGTTTACCCAGTGGTTGAGCCAGACATTATCGTTGTCGGGAAATGGCTTTTCGAGGTAGAACGATGATCGGTATTGTCTGGCATCTCGTCTCTGATGGTGCTCCATGCGGGATGCTTCTGAGAAGCGTACCAAACACAAGGCGCTAATGAAGCGTTTCGTCTATCAGCCTTCAGGTACAATCCAGCTTCCCTGGCGTGTTTGCACATGCAGAAAACATTGCTGCCAGTGTGCCAGCTGATCTGTGGCCATGCCCGCACATTCCATCATCCAGAAAGTCCCAGGTTCAATCCTTGGCTTCTCCAGATGAAAAGGATCCTGGATAGGAACAGCTGAGAGAGGCCATTCTCTGTCTCAGATCCTGGAGAGATGTTGCTAGCCAACCAGTGTGGCAACGTAGCTTGGGGTGGGGAATCAAACCCAGTTCTCCCAGATTAGAGTCCGTGCACGTAACCACCACACCAAACTTTGGACCAGCTGCACAATATCAGCCTAACCCACCTTGAAAGTTATTGAGGATAAGATGGAGAAGGGGAGGCAGAATAGTTACTGCGAGCGCTTCTTTGGGAAAGGATGTGTATGGAAGCAGTATGTGGTATTTTTCCCCCCTGTTAGATGATTAACTTGTAATAGAGACTCTAAGTTGTTTCAGCTTGAGCCCTGTGAACTGTTTCAAGTTGAAGGCCTTGGCATTGTTTAAGAGCTCCACACCTGCAAATAATAATTAGTCATATGGCCTTGATTGGCGGGCAGTCGGTTTAATATCGGACATCTTTCTTTAGAACTAACTCACCTTGCAGATCATGTGGGTCTGAGAGCTTGAAACGTTGTCGACTGGTACGTTTATTTGTTCTTACTGTCACTGTACAGGGATTTGTTATTTTTCTTTGAATCATCTTCAGTAAATTTTCTCGGGCTTCCCAAAAGCTGAAGTGTGGAGCAGCGCTGTTAATGGGTGACTCCCCCCCCCTTTTCCCAGAGCCGAACTGGAGACTGAAGAGATGAGCTTTTAAAAAAGAGCAGAGTGCGTAAAGAGCTTTAAAGACCAGAGAGTCCTTCCAAAGTAAATAAGCTGCTCCTCGCCAACTTGAGGCCTGGAGCCCCTGTAGGCTTGGAAGAAGGACCTAGAGAGAAGCTCCTGGTTCACACAGGATGGGGTAAAAATTTAATGAGCTCTGTGAACTGTTTCAAGTTGAAGGCCTTGGCACTGTTTTTCTTTAAGAGCTCCACACCTGCAAATAATAATTAGTCATATGGCCTTGATTGGCGGGCAGTTGGTTTAATATCGGACATCTTTCTTTAGAACTAACTCACCTTGCAGATCATGTGGGTCTGAGAGCTTGAAACGTTGTCGACTGGTACGTTTGTTTGTTCTTACTGTCACCGTACAGGGATTTGTTATTTTTCTTTGAATCATCTTCAGTAAATTTTGTCGGGCTTCCCAAAAGCTGAAGTGTGGAGCAGCGCTGTTAATGGGTGACTCCCCCCCCCTTTTCCCAGAGCCGAACTGGAGACTGAAGAGATGAGCTTTTAAAAAAGAGCAGAGTGCGTAAAGAGCTTTAAAGACCAGAGAGTCCTTCCAAAGTAAATAAGCTGCTCCTCGCCAACTTGAGGCCTGGAGCCCCTGTAGGCTTGGAAGAAGGACCTAGAGAGAAGCTCCTGGTTCACACAGGATGGGGTAAAAATTTAATAATTAAAAAAGATTAATGTACTGAGCTCCCCTAGTCACATGATAGTTTCTATGTGCAATAGAGAGAAGGTATGCATGCCCCATTCTCCCTTCACCTACACCTGGCCATGTGTGAAAGAGCAGAGTTTCAGTAGCAGGGTATCTGCCAGGAGATGCAAAATCTTCAGTGATGTCCAGAGGTCAATTCGGGGGGGATCGCGGGGGATCGCAGTCCCCCAGGGTGAGGTGCAGGGGGCGGGGCACATGACGAAGCCCCACCCCCTTCTTCCGGCCGCCCCCTGCTTCCAGCCTCATTCTGTTGCAGAAGGAGGAAGAAGCAGGAGGGGAAGTTGGCGTCCTCCCCCTCTGCCTGGCTGAGGACACTCCACGTAGCTTCCGCAAGGACTCCCAGCCCCATCCAGGAGCTTCCCCGAGGTAGCTCTTTTAGTCTGTTGCTGCAAAATAGTCCAAGAGTTCAAATAGCACCTTTAAGACTAACCTTTAAGACTAAGACTAACTGAGTGGTGGGTGTGGCCTTATGACACACTTCCGGTGATGGCAGGGGGTGTGGCCTTATGACACACTTCCGGTGATGGCAGGGGGTGTGGCCTTATGACACACTTCCGGTGATGTCAGGGGGTGTGGCATATGCAAATGAGTTATGCTAATGAGTTCCCCTAGCTCTTTTTCTACGAAATGACCCCTGGCGATGTCTAAAAGACGAGACACCTTTGGGCTCTGCTGTTAAGAACTGCCAAGAGCAATAGCACCCTTAAGACGAACAAAGTTTTATTCAAGGTATAAGCTTTTGTGTGCAAGCACACTACTCCAGATAAAGATGTAGCTAAAGAACTTGTGCCTGCACGTGAAAGCTTGTACCTTGAATAAAACCTTGTTGCAGAGGTCATTTCGGGGGGGATCGCGGGTGATCGCAGTTCCCCCGGGTGAGGTACAGGGGGCGGGGCACATGACGAAGCCCCACCCACTGCTTCCGCCCG
>NW_015172059.1:6513-10676 GCF_001447785.1 Gekko japonicus | reverse complement strand
GGTCCACCGCCGGGCCCCTCATGGGGCTCAGCAGTGGAGCTGCAAGGCCGGCGGCGGCCGGGACCGTTGGGGGCGGGGGGTGTGGCCTTATGACACACTTCCGGTGATGTCAGGGGGTGTGGCCTTATGACACACTTCCGGTGATGTCAGGGGGTGTGGCCTTATGACACACTTCCGGTGATGTCAGGGGGTGTGGCCTTATGACACACTTCCGGTGATGTCAGGGGGTGTGGCCTTATGACACACTTCCGGTGATGTCAGGGGGTGTGGCCTTATGACACACTCCCGGTGATGTCAGGGGGTGTGGCATATGCTAATGAGTTATGCTAATGAGTTCCCCTAGCTCTTTTTCTACGAAATGACCCCTGCCTTGTTGGTCTTAAAGGTGCCACTGGGCGCAGACTTTGTTCTGATGCTTCAAACCAACACGGCTACCCACCTGAATCTGCCAAGAGCAAGGTAGCGTCAACAAGGATATAACCCACCCTGAGCCTACTGGGTGAAGAGTAGGAGCTCAACTCTTGGGTCTTTCTTCATAAAAGAAGAGAAGAAGAGAATAGATTGGATTTATACCCCGCCCTTCACTACCCGAAGGCGTCTCAGAGCGGCTCACAATCTCCTTTTCCTTCCCCTCCCCACAACAGACACACCCTGTGAGGCAGGTGGGGCCGAGACAGCTCTTTGGAGAACTGCCCTCGAGAGAACAGCTCTGAAACTGACCCAAGGTCACACCAGGGGCTGCGTGTGTAGGACTGGGGAATCAAGCCTGGTTCTCCCAGATGAGAGTCTGTGCTCCTAACCGCTACACCAAACTGGAGAAAAAGGGAGCCCCAAAGCAACTGACATCAGTTAAAATTAAACTAGTGTCTGCTGGTGGCAGACACTAGACATAAATGAGGCCCCATCCTCAGTCTGCTTACAAACTCACAACCAAGACATGCCAGGGAAGGGCTGAGGAAGGCAATCAATTGGACAGTGCCTCAGCCCCACCCACCTCACAGGGTGTCTGTTGTGGGGAGGGGAAGGGAGTTTGTAAGCCGCTCTGAGACTCCAAGTGAAGGGCGGGGTATAAATCCCATCCCATCCCATCTCTTCTCTTCTTCTTCTTCTAAATGAGGCCCCGTTCTCAGTCTGCTTACAAACTCACAACCAAGACATGCCAGGGAAGGGCTGAAGAAGTCAATCAATTGGACAGTGCTTTAATAGAGTGGGTGAGAGGCTTACAAACATCCAGTTGGGGCTGGGCTGACCTTACTGAGGCTATGTCAGAATCGGGCTCAGTTCTGCCTTTGCTGTTGTTCTTTGTCCTCTGTATTTTATGGTTCCCGGTCTGGTTCTCTTATCTGTGCCCTATCTGACATGTAATTCCCAAGGGGAGGGGGAGGTGTGAATGTGGAACATCCCTTCTCAAAACATTTGCTCCATGGAGGGAGGATGTTCTCACAGACCTTCGTCCCTGGAAATAAGGACTATTTGCCTGGCTAGTGTTGTTAGTGCAGCTAGAGCAGTGATGGCGAACCTATGGCACGGGTGCCAGAGGTGGCACTCAGAGCCCTCTCTGTGGGCACGGGTGCCAAGACCATCATTAAAGTGTCGAATTCTCTGCCAAATAATTTTAAGTAAATGAAAGCATTTGGGATTGCTTTCCTTACTTTGTTTGGATCATCTTAAGTTAATGTATGAGTTGTTTTTTCTAAAGTAAAACCTCAGTATTCAGGTTAAATTGCCGTGTTGGCACTTTGCGATCAATAAGTGGGTTTTGGTCACAGTTTGGGCACGCGGTCTCTAAAAGGTTCGCCATCACTGAGCTAGAGGGTGTGTGTGTTGGTGTGAATGACGTTTGACTGGAATGCGCCTCTTGACTATACACTGAGATGCTTTTGTTTTGTGCCTCAGTCTCCGCAAGGAACTCATCCTTGCAACTTTCCAAATCTCTTATTAATAAAGTTTTCTTCAAAGAACGTTTGGTCTGAGAGTGGATTGACTGGGAACCTGACAGGATATGGTCAACACTACGGACTGTGGGCGAAAGGACCACAGCTACTTGCTCTGTCAACACGTTCGCTCCCTGCTCCTGTTGGCCTGTCTCTCTGCTACCTAGTCAACACAAGAATGCAGTATTATGGTGTCATCATGGAATCTTGGCCTCCGTTGGTCTCTACTGGTTTTCTTCCACCGGCTGCAGTGTCTTCAGTGTCTATCTCCGCAACTGTGAAAGGGAACGGTGTCCCCTTTCTCTGAAGGAGCTTCCAAGTCATTTCTAGACTTCCGAGCCATTTGAGGCAAGCGTTCCTATGAAGCTTACATGTGACGTTTCTGTTTCAGAATGGTTACCACCGCCTCTGTGTCCACTCAGACCTTTATTTCTCTTTTGACCAGTAATCGATTTTATGGTGGAGACAGGTGTCGCAGAAGTCCTCTGATCTCTGAGTCGGGAGTATTGTGTCACTCCTGCTGGAGGCAAGGTCTCTTGGGTGTTGATATCTGCATCTCAAAGAATAAGAAACAGAAGACAGGCAAGGTGATATTGGTCCTTTCCGCACTTGGATCTCATCCCTGGTTTTATCAGAGTTCAACTTGGGATACAATACCTTGCATTTAACCCTGGTTATAACAACATCTGTTTATCCCTGGACAGGTATGGGGTGAAATCAGGGTGACCTCAGTGTAATGTGGGAACAAAAAACACCCCGAGATAATTACAGGGGTGAACAGGAGGTGGCAGCGGCTACAAGTATGGATGGCATCAAGAGGGAATTAGATAAGCATATGGAGCAGAGGTCCATCAGTAGCTATTAGCCACAAGGTATAGACCTAGCAGTTCGAAAGCAAGAAATTGCAAGTAGATAAATAGGTACCACTTCAGTGGGAAGGTAACAGCGTTCCGTGCGCCTTGGTGTTTAGTCACGCCGGTCACATGACCACGGGAACATCTTCAGACAGCGCTGGCTCTTCGGCTTTGAAACGGAGATGAGCACTGCAACCCTAGAGTCGGATTTGACTGGCTTTCGAGCAAGGGAACCTTTACCTTTACTTTATAGATAAGAACTCTGGGGCAAGTGGTGCTCTGTGTTCTTTGTGCTTGGGGGTGGGGCAACAGTGGGAGAGCTTCTAGTATCCTGGCCCCACTGCTGGACCTCCTGATGGCGCCTGGTATTTTTGGCCACTGTGTGGCAGAGTTTTGAACTGGATGGGCCATTGGCCTGATCCAACATTGGCTTCTCTTATGTTCTTATGTTAACTCACGTGTCGTGTAGAATGTAAGTTCGGGGACAGGGTTGAGCCAGGATTTAAGGTCTAGTGCAGAAAGGACCATTATTCTCTGTTGTTGCAACTCTCTTGAGTTTTTCCTGGTGAACTGGTCCATGTAAATCAAAAGCTTGCCTATCCCCAGACCAAAAGGAGTCGGTGCCTTACCGATCATGCCGATTCACTCCGGCTGTGATGTGGCGCAGCATTAGGTGGTAACGACAATCGTTTCTTATCAATGTGTATCAGAGCTCACCTCTGATGTGGAGATGAAGGGACCTGCCTTCTCTCACTTCGATCTCAGAGCGGATCTCCAAGGACAGCTTTTCCTGTGTAGTTCCAAAGATAGTCTCCCTCTTTGGGGACCGAGTCCTCTGTACCGCAGAGCCCTTTTGAGTCTTGTAACCAGACTTCCCTCTGGAGTTTTTGAGCTCTTAACACTTTTCATCCTGGCTGCCAGTCATTTTGCTGATCATCCCTTGTTAGGACTTCACAAGAATGTGTGTGGAGCCCATTTTGCCATGCCGGGAAGTTGTCAGTCTTGTGCCTCTGGGGATCTGAGCAGGTATGTTCGAAGCCAGCTAATTAGCGACTACCTGACAGCCTGTGAAGTATATTTTACAGCATGCAAAAATGCTCTTAATAATGGATGCATTTGGGGGTAAATTCTGACAAGTGTTTCTCAGTGAGCCATGGCTGGGGTTTCTAAATAGAGGGAACCCAGTGGAAATTAGGTGCTCTGAAGGGGCTCTCTTAGTAACTGCTAAGTTCTCAGGCTTATGATCTACCTAACAGGGATGTTGTGGTAATAAATTGGCTCACGTCCCATAGTAAACCTCTGTCATTGAAGGGACTTCTTGTCAGCAAAATGGGATGTCGTTCAATGTTCCCTCTAAGCCGTGGAGTCTCGTGAG
>NW_015172059.1:0-5461 GCF_001447785.1 Gekko japonicus | reverse complement strand
CAGCTTAGAGGGAGCACTGATGTCATCCCCTCCCCCCCTCCTGTTGCAGCCCCAAATGATTTCTGAAATGATGGTTCAAGGACCAGGGGACTCTTCAAGAAGTCGGTGTGTGTGTGTGATGTTTTGCAGCAGGAAGGGACATTAGGTGAAAACCTCCCCTTCCATTTGTAGAAATTACTGATGGGATCCATGCCGTCACTGGGAGATAGATTTAAGGCAAAATAGCATTCCAGTCCATTACCCTGAATTATTTTGGTTATGCTAATTTGACCCTTTGGTTCTACTGCAAAGGCTTTAAGACAAATAGCCGTGCTACCTTTTTTGGAGCTGACCTATGGAGGCATCACCTTTGGTGCACAAACACACACCAGCCATCTTTTTACTGAATGCGTCCTGCAGGTTTTTGTAGTACTTCATTGATCTGTTTGGTGAAGTGGTTCAGTGCACAGACTCTAATCCGGGAGAACCAGGTTTGATTCCCCACTCCTCCACTCGCAGCTGCTGGATGACCTTGGGCAAGCCACAGTTTTGTCAACGCTGTTCTTGAAAGAGCAGTTTCTCTTAGAGCTCTCTCAGCCCCACCTACCTCACAGGGTGTCTGTTGTGGGGAGGGGAAGGGAAAGGAGTTTGTAAGCCGCTCTGAGACTCTGAATGAAGGGCAGGGTATAAATCCGATCTCCTCCACCTCTTCCTCCTCCTCCTGATTTCTTTGACTAGAAATGTTGGTGAGGCCAAAGAAGCCACGCGCACTAGTGGCTATTTCACATCACCAGCCAGTCCAATGTTCTCTCTAAGTGTGGAGTCTTGTGAGCAAAAATTCTACTTTGTGAGCTACTGGCACTAAAGTTGTGAGTGAGCAATTTGGCTGCTGCATAAATTAGTTTGCTCTGGAGCCATCCTTCCTGAGCTAAAACAAAAATCTGTGAGCTGGAGGCTAAAAATCTGTGAGCTAGCTCACAGTAGCTTAGAGGGAACACTGCCAGCCACTCTCTTAAAAGTTACTGTCCATCTCCGGCTACAGAACAGTGGGGGGAATAGACGGTCTCTATCTACCTTTGGTTCCAGTTCTTCAGCAGCCATTTCCAACTCCCCCCCCCTTCCTCCTTTATTTAAATCCATCCTGGCACATCTGAAAGCACAGGCTTCTTGTAAATAACTTTTGATGACAAAGCACTAGAAACTTAACTGGATGTGTCAAAACAATTTCAGATCCTGCCCGTTCTCAAATCTCTCTGGTCTTGAAGTTATGATCAGATTGATTGAGCGTTGCTCATGAAATAACAGCTAACAAGCCTCCTCTCTTTCCCCTCTTGCTGGAGTCCCAGTTTATTTATTGCTCGGAATGTCGGAAGACTGAACAACCACCCCCTTTACAGAGGTCCAGTGGTAACCCCGGATTCCCTGATCTTTTCACTCTGGTGCAATTGGGACGTAGTGTGAGATTTCCTGCTTCCTCTCCCCCCCCCATGTGAGTTCCTTTTCCTGTTCCAAGGATCAATTTCTCAGTAGTCTCTGCATTGTAAAACCATTGTAAAACCAGGAACAGGATTCCAGGGGTCATTGGTGGCTAGGGTTACCAACCTCCAGGTGGCGGCTGAAGATCTCCTAGGATTACAACCAGTGTTGCCTCTAAGCTGAGTTAGTGTGAGCTAGCTCACAGTCTTTTAGCCTCCGGCTCACACATTTTTGTCCTAGCTCAGGAAGGGATGGCTCCAGAACAAACTAACCTATGCAGGAGCCAAATTGCTTGCTCACAACTTTAATGCCAGTAACTCACAAAGCAGAATTTTTGCTCACAAGACTCCACAGCTTAGAGGGAACAATGATTACAACTGATCGCCAGGCAACAGAGATTAATTCGCCTGGAGAAAATGGTCAGTTGGGAAGGTAGACTCTAGGGTGTTATATCCCGTTATCCCATCAAAGTCCCTCTATCCAAATAGCTTATTTTGTGTGTGTGTTTTTTTAAAAAAAAAACTTCTGGAGCATGTGCCCCCCCACCAAGTTACAGATGGGGGAAAGATAAGAAATCCTCCAGATCCTGGGCAATGTTACCTCTAAACTGTGGAGTCTTGTAAGCAAAAATCCTACTTTGTGAGCTGCCCGGCATTAAAGTTGTGAGCGAGGGATTTGGCCTCTGCATAAATTAGTTTGCTCTGGAGCCCCATCCTTCCTGAGCTGAGACATAAATGTGTGAGCCGGAGGCTAAAAAACTGTGAGCTAGCTCACACGAACTCAGCTTAGAGGGAACACTGATCCTTGGAAAGATAAGAAATCCAAATGCTTCAAAATCCCTGGAGCAAAAACAATGAGTGGGGTTATGCTTCCTGCTCCGCGCCATAGGTGTGCACACAGTCTTCGCTTCTCATACATGATTGAATGGCAGGGCCTAACATCATCTTATCAACCCCATGAGAATTTCCCTTTTTGTCACACTTTCTTTGCCTGCATATTAAGCAATCAAGGGAAGCGTGGAGTCCATTACAACTAGCATTTTAGGACACGAGGCTTGAACTAAAGTGTCTTTCGTCAATCAAAGTGCCTTTACTGTCAAATCACAGAGCTTTGTCTGCCTTTCAGCTCTTAATGACAGTGTGTGGCTACCGAGTGTTGCTCCTGCAACTTATAAGAACCTTTTTAAGCCTCGGAAAATACAGGAAAAGGCAGCTCTTAATTTTCCCTCCAAATACAATGAAATGTAAAAGGGTATACTGGGAGTCCCATTATAACCTTTTGTTTTCACTTCTAGCTGCCTGAAAATATTTAGGTCCCTGCCACACAGCAGGGAAACCACTGGCCAAATTGCGGCTTTTAAAAGCCGCACCAAAAAAGAGACACCATGGTGGGATCCCACGATCCCCTGAGCTGCGGCACCATTGCTCCCCGGCACGATCAGATGCCGGGGAGGAAGAGACGATTGGGAGGGGGAGGCTGCCGAACTGCGCTTGCTCAATCCCATGGCCTTTTGGAAAGAACCGCCTAGGTAGGTGGTTCTTTTTTGCTGCGAGGTTTGGCCGGGAGGGGCGGATTGGGAATGGGCTGGGAACGGGCGCAGCACGATTCCCAGATGTTGCTGTGGGATCGCGCCCATTTGCTGCGGCCCCGATCCGTCCCTCTCCCGGCCCAAACCCTCTTGTGTGAACAGGGCTTTAGTTTACCTGAAAAGTAATATGTGATTTGGCCTCATATTGTTTTTTAAAATGTTTTGACAAAATTCTCTCTCTCTCTTTCTCTCTCTCACACACGCACGCACAGGCACGCACGTGAACACACACACACACACACGTCTAGAATTAAGGGAACACAGACCAGATCTGAGAATACCGAGGCAACTTGGAGGACAGTTTGGATATGTGTGGTGCGGCTCTCTTAGCTGGGCCTTGATCGAATGTCCAGTTGGCAGCTCTGGATTGTGAAGTACCTAGAGATTTTGGGGGTGGAGCCTGAGGAGGGTGGGATTTGAGGAGGGGAGGGACTTCAATGCGGTATATTGCCCTAGACTCCACCTTCTCAAGCAGCCATTTTCTCCAGGTGAACTGAACTCTGTCCCTTGGGGATCCGTTGCAATCCCAGGTGACCTCCAGCCTCTGCCTGGAGGCTGGCGACCCTATCAAACAGACAGGGGAAAAACACCATGTGGATCGGAGCTGTCCGTCGAGTTTTGCATGCCTGAGTCAAAACATCTACCAGCGCAGCTCTAAGCGGAATGACAGCATTCTAAGATCGTTGACATAGGGTCAGCGACTCTGGTTCGGTGGAAGTTCTTTGAGATTTGGGGGTTGTGGCTGGGGAGGGTGGAGCTTGGGGAGGGAACGCAGCAGCCAGCAGGAGATGTGATGTCATGGAGTCTCCGGAGCAGCCATTTTCTCCAGGGGCACTGATCTGTTTTGTCTGGAGAGCAGTCATTTTCCCCAGGAGAACTCTCGATCCGGGCTGCGGTCACGCGTGCCAGTTGAAGCAGAGGGGAAGCGAAGGCTATTCCCTCTGGAGGAATTTGACAGGCAGTTGCAAGATCACACCTCCCTTTGTAGGTGTGGGCGCGGCCCTCCACTGTGCGATCAGATGCAACGACAGGTGAGCCAGGGTTTTTTGGAGGCCATTTGTTTCTCATGTGCATAAACGGGGAATCGCACCTCCACACCGAGGGCCCCCTATGGAGTATGCGATGATCAGGGCTATTTTGGGGCAGGAACGCACAGGAATGGAGTTCCGGCTGGCTCCTGAGTTGGCCACGCCCAGCAGGAACTCATTAGCATAATAGGCCACACCCAACAGCAGACACTCATTAGGATTGGCTTCATTAGGGTATGTGTGACCTAACATGCAAAGGAATTCCTGCTACACAAAAAGGCTTTTGACAACAAACAAGGTAAACAGAATAAGAAGCAAAAGGTGGGTGTGGCTGGACGACAACACTTCTGGTAACATGGGGGTGTGGCCTAATATGCTAATGAGTTTCTGGTGTTTGGTACAGCCTATTATGCTAATGAGTTCCTGCTGGGCTTTTTCTACAAAAAAAGCCCTGGCGATGATGTTCATACGGCGAAAGGGGAGGGGGACTGCACCGAGCAGGGATGGCTTGGTCAGACCATCCCTATGGCTTGAGAGTGTGCTTGAGCGATCAGACAGGGGACAGTCCATCTGTGGCCCGCCAGAACCGGTATACTACCTGACTTTCCCCGGTGTCTTTTAACTCCACTTCTGCGGCGGAGCAGTACGGGTTGCCGAAGACTGCAGGACGCTTCCCAGATGCTGCTGTCTGATCACTCCCTTTAGATCTGTCAGGCATTCGCACCTATGTTGGATCCAGGGCTAATTTTGGACAGGAACGCACAGGAACGGAGTTCCGGCTGGCTTCAGAGTTGGCCACGCCCACTACAGCCAAAACTTCTGCATGCATGGCTACGGAGGGAAGGCCTGGAGAACGACCCCCCACCCGTGACTCTGAGGTGGGCGGGCCCTGGAAGGATCGGGGAGGCATTTAAATGCTTCCCTGTGCCTTCCCCAGCCTGTCCAAGGGCTGGCTTGCCTGGGCAAGCCAGGGGGGGGCTTGCCCATGCTTCCCGCAGCCACGGGGGCCCATGCAAGCCAAGAAAAGGCATGGGGTGTGGCCTAATATGCTAATGTGCTCTGCTATCAGGGGTGTGGCCTAATATGCTAATGAGTTCTGGGTTGGGTGTGGCCTATCATGCTAATGAGTTCCTGCTGGGCTTTTTCTACCAAAAAAGCCCTGGTTGGATCTAAAGGCATGTGTGATTGCAGCCCCAGTCTTGGAAACCCGACAACGACCCCAGTGGACTTAGAATCTCCTCAGGGTTGTGCTTTAAATCTCTCCCCCCCCATTCATCCTGGTTTCTGTAGGCCTAGTTGAATTCCTCTGCTGTTGGAGGAGAGAAATAACTTGAAGACAACTGTGTGCGTACGTTTCTCTGCCAATTACACCCATGCAGAGCTTTTTTTG
>NW_015172058.1:407630-411657 GCF_001447785.1 Gekko japonicus | reverse complement strand
ATTTCCCAATCCAAAATTGGCAGCCCTACTTGCCCTCATCTGCAGATTTAAGCCGCTGTTTATGGCAAAGTCTGGTTAAAAAGTTGGCAACCCCAGTGCAGGAGGGGACCAATCGGACAGAGGTGGTTTCCACATGGGCTTGTGTGGTTTCCATGCTCCTGGTGTGACGGCCATACAGCACAGTTGCAATGGGGCTTCCACACAGCAGGTATCCCCATAGATTCCCTGCCCTGATCCCCCAGCCATTCCCCCCCTCCCAGGCCACTACCCCACCCCGTCTGCAACTGAACATTGTTACAACCGCAATACCACACAAAACAGTGAAACGGAATCTCTGAATTCTCAACTTTCATTAAAAAAGGGAAGAAGAAGAAGAGATTGGATTTATACCCCACCCTTCACTACCCAGAGGAGTCTCAGAGCGGCTTCAAACTCCTTTCCCTTCCCCTCTCCTCAACAGTCACACTGTGAGGTAGGCCCTGGGAGGCAGGTGGGGCTGAGAGAGCTCTTGACAGAAACTGCTCTTTTTCAAGAACAGCTCTTATCAGAACTATGGCTTGCCCAAGGTCATCCAGCCAGGTGCGAGTGGAGGAGTGGGGAATCAAATCCGGTTCTCCCAGATTAGAGTCCGCGCACTTAACCACCACACCAAACTGGCAAAAAGGAAAGAGTAAGGCCTGTTTTGCATGAATTTTCTTTGTAATTCTACACCGATTTTCCTCCCTTCAGTGCTCAGTTCGCTGTCTGGTCACTGTTCCCCCACGTTTTCTGAGAGTGCTCCTGTGCAGATTTTCCCCTTGTTTCACTTCCAAGTTGACGGTAATTCAAAAGCATACAGATTCCCTCAGATTTCCCCCCCCGCCATTTTGCCGCCCCTTAGAGGCCATTCCCCACCCACATGGAGGTCATTCCGCCCACTCCGCACCTTCTGCCATCCTCCCCCCCTTCATCAGTGTACAAGCTCCATTTCCCCCTTCTTTTTAATTTTTTTTACAAGTGGCAGCAGTCTAGCGACGGAGCTGCACAAGGTTTAGTTCCCTGCTGGTATTGACCTGAAAGGGGGATCAGAGAGGAGGCAAATGGCAGCGTCCCCAGTGCAAAAAAACAACAACCCCGATTTCAGTGCCGCGTGCAAACCAAGTAAAGGTGGGGGAGATACTCAGCTCGGAATGAAATTGAAGCGAGATGTAAAGAGAGAGTGACACTGGGGTGAGAAGGCTAAAGCTTTGAAAGTATTTTTCCCTTTAATGCTTTAGTTAACAAAGTTTGGGGGGCAGAAGTGCAGAACCATTTTGGCAGTCTCTGGAAGCACAGCATTAAAAGGGTGGCTGAGCCACATGGACCTTCTGCGAACTGCCAGACTCAAGAATCGCTTGGAATCAAACCATTTGGAGGAAGAGTGTAATCCGCACAGGATAGGCTTTTAAAAACTGGCAAGATCACGACCAGTGTGCAGGTTCAAATTAGAGAATCACAAAGAGAAAACCACGCAAATTTGCAAGGAAGGGCAGGAAATTAGCATTATTACGCAACTGTGCTAGAGCATCAGCGAAAATACCAACCCCCATTTTTTTCCAATTTAGTGGCACAAGACTAAAAAAGCTCTCCAGAGCTTCTCCAGAGGACTCCCCCATACAAATTTCAGCCCTGTGCAAAGTGTGGTGGAGTTGCAGCTGACTTTGCACAGGCGGATGCAGACACACACATATGTTGCCAATGATCACAGCTTGCAATGCCAGTGTCAGTGGGTTTTCTGTGTATTCTGTACACTCAATATGTTCCCCCATATTATGAGATCGTGTGACTCTTTTTCAGTTTGGTGGCACAAGATTAAAAAAGCTCTCCAGAGCTTCTCCCAGAGGACTCCTTCAAATGGCAGCCCTGTGTAAAGCATGGTGGAGTTGCAGCCAACTTTGCACAGGCGTGCAGACATGCACACCTGTTGCCAAATATCACAGCTTGCAGTGCCAGTGGGTTCTACTATGCATTCTGTACACTCAACGTGCACCCCCATATTATGAGACCATGTGACTCCCATTTTTCACAGTGGCCGATGACAGCAAAGAATCCCCTAGTGCTCGGCGATGTGGAAAACAGGGTTTCACAGCTGTTTGCCAGTTTTAACATTGCCCCCCCCCTTTGCCTGCCTTCCTTTCTGTTCGCTTTCATTCAGTGCACTAATGCTAAAATGCATGTGCAAAACCTGAACCACAAGGACTTAAATGGAGGGCATTTACTGGATGCTACTACAAAGCTGTGATAGGGCATAATTTAAAAAAAAAAAACCCTTTGGATGCTACCTCCCACACACACGTCACAAGTGACATTCCACCCTAATTTAGAAAAGTGCATTTTTAAAATTGTAGCTGCAGAATAAATACACCGGAGGAAAAAGAATGGTGCGTAAGGTGGGCACAGAATCCAAAGTCAGGATTAAAGGTTTACTGCTCTGAAAATCTGCAGTAAGATGTGCGTGAGTAATGGACCTAAGTCTCTGTTGCAGAGATATGCTCCCTTTATACCTTGGAAACAGAAAGAGCTAAGGAATTACTTTCTAAAGAAAAAATTAAAGTCAAAAATTCAGACCCGTTAAGATTTGTTGTTTAATGGTATTGTCAGAGACTCAAGAGGGTGGAAGGGGAGAGAGACCCCCAAGGGTGCAGGCCAGCCGATGCCTGACAGGTATATACATATAATGCATTCAATTGGTCAAGAAGAAGAAGAAGAAGAAGAAGAAGAAGAAGAAGAAGAAAAGAAGAAGAAGAAGAAGAAGAGGAAGAGGAGGAGGAGGAGGAGGAGGAGGAGGAGGAGATTGGATTTATACCCCACCCTTCACTTGGAGTCTCAGAGCGGCTTACAAACTCCTTTCCCTTCCCCTCCCCAAAAAAGAATAATGCTCTCTTGGGGGCAGGGGGAGTAAATGGCTGCATGATAATGACTGTCATGTGGGTGAGGAAATCTGAATTTTCTCACCCACACGGCAGCCATTCAGTCTTTTACTTATTGTGATCTTTCCCAAAACTTTGCAGCAAAGTCAGTTTCAGAAACGTCGGAGAAATGCTTGGGAAATCCTGGGATGTGTGTAAATGTACCACAACAATGAAGGGAAGCTGAAGAAAAAAACAAAACAGCTTCTCAACAGCACTGAACCTGGGGCCAACCTGTGTGGAAATGTCCAGAGTAAATAATAACGAAATACGATAAAATGCATACAAACCACTAGTTATAATTAATCATTCAAAATTTCCCGTCAGCAGCAGAACTCTCCGAACGCTGTCATGAATAAAACTGTCTTCAGCTGCCACCTAAAGATCAAGACTGAGGGGGCCAGGGGGTATAATTGTGGGGCTGCCACTGAAAAGACCCTCTCTTGTGTGCCCACCAGACGAGCTTCTTTGGTTAATGGGGCAGTCTCAGCAGCCTCTCCCTGGGATCTTAGTTCCTGGGCAGAAAAGGGGAGAAAGTGGTCCTTCCATCTCCGCCCCCATTCCTCCCCCCCCCCCCCGCCTCACCTTCTCAGTGTCGTCTTTCTTGACCTGTTTCAGGTTGGCCCGCAGGTCCATGGAGACCTTGTGCTTGGAGCCCAGCAGTGCCTGCATCATGGCATCAGCAGAGAGACGCACGCGGCGAAGATTCGGGCGTTTAAACTTGCCTCGCAGGTCGAAGATCTTCTGGTTCAAATCTTCGATCTGGAATGAGAACAAAGAGGGTGTTTAAAGCCGGGAAGGGAGGGTGCTGTGCGGGGAACACTTCAAAGAGGATGTGGGCACAGCAGTGCAGAGGACAGCAAGGAGGATGATCGGGGGCCTGGAGACCAAGCCCCGCGAGGAAAGGCGGAGGGACTTGGGAATGTCCGGTCTGGAGAAGAGGAGGTTGAGGGGGATCATGATCGCTCTCTTGAAGTATTTGAAGGGCTAATATGTTGTCGAAGGCTTTCACGGCCGGAGTGCATTAGCTGTTGCCAGGGCGTTTTTTGTGGGAAAAGCCCAGCAGGAACTCATTAGCATAATAGGCCACACACCCTGAC
>NW_015172058.1:404706-406944 GCF_001447785.1 Gekko japonicus | reverse complement strand
TTTTGACAGTAAGAGTTGTTCAGCAGTGGAATCAGCTGCCTAGGGAGGTGGTGAGCTCCCCCGCACTGGCAGCCTTTAAGCAGCGGCTGGACAAACACTGGTCAGGGATACTCTAGGCTGATTGAGCAGGGGGTTGGGGTTGAGCATTGGGCAGGGGGTTGGACTAGATGGCCTGTATGGCCCCTTCCAACTCTGTGATTCTATGAACTCCACTCGCATCAGCTAATCCAAACGCATTTCCCAGCACTATTAGTAGTGCCATAAAAGTAGAAAAACGAATTTAAAAAAATTACATCTCCCCCCTGTTCCCCAGAACAGGAGCCTGATTTTTGATTGGCAAAACTGAATGGAGGTTGAAGGGTTAAATTCCTTCTTGCCCTCCCATGCGGGGCTGCTTTGAATCACAGCTGTGGACATGCACAATTTATCCTCAAGTGGACTGATGGTCATGAGACAAGTGGTCTTTCTGTCATGTCTGGGAAAGCCCTGTGAAGCTCACAGGTTATGCTCTGAACGAGTAAATGTCTGAGGGAGGTTTTCTGGTCTCCATGCGGGAAAAATCTCCACATGCAAGAATCCTTGTGTCCAGAAGAAAAACACTCCCTGGAGTATGGAAGATTGAAAGAAGGACGGTAGTCATATCTAGTAGGATAAGATGAAAACTGGTCCCGCAATGACACCTTGAGGCTCTCAGTAGTACTGCACCCTTTTTCAATAAGGGATTGAGATTAGTATATTATATGGCATTGTATGTGGTATAGCCATGAGATCCTAAAATTGTTTGGCAGTCTTAAATTCTAGCCCTTTTAGCATTATGCACCACTAGAACCAGTTTGGTATAACAGTTAAGAGCGCAGACTCTAATCTGGGAGAACCAGGTTTGATTCCCCACTCCTCCACATGCAGCTGCTGGTGTGACCTTGGGTCAGTCACAGCTCTCTCAGAGCTCTCTCAGCCCCTCCTCCCGCACAGGGTGCCTGTTGTGGAGAGAGGAAGGAAAGGAGATTGTAAGCCACTCTGAGACTCCGAGTGAAGGGCAGGGTATAAATCCAATTTCTTCTTCTAGGTGGTCAGCTAGACTTATTTTTCAAGGGCTGAGAGAGCTCTGAGAGAGCTGTGACTGACCCAAGGTCACCCAGCTGGCTTCATGTGGAGGAGAGCAGGACTGAGTCCAGTTCTCCAGATTAGAGTCCGCCGCTCTTACCCACTACACCAAACTGGCTCTCAGGACTGAGATTTAAATTGTGTAATGCGGCTGTGCGGCATATTATGTGCTAGTGTCAAGGACAGGGCCTTATGTAGTTTGTGCCACAGAGTCCATATACATAATTGTCCTCCTACTCTTCTTCCAAGAAAATAAGGGCAGCATACATTGCTCCCCTTCGTTTAACCTCACAACAACCTTGTGAGGTGGGCTAGGCTGAGAGGTCACCCAGAAAGGTTCATGTGGGGGTTTGAACCCAGGTCTCTCCAGCCCAATACTCCTTTCTCCATGCTGCTGCTGTGCATGTTCTCTCTCACTCTCTTTCTCCCACAGCTAAAAATCCAAATGACATAGTGGCTGAAATGATCTGTGCTTGGGTGTCTTCTCCTTTCTGTCCTGCATAATAATAATTATCATAAGGCAGTGTGTGTAGTATAGCTGGGAGATCCTAAGATTGCCTGGCAGTCAGAGGTTCTAGCTCTGTAACCTTATGCACCACTAGGTGGCAAACTAGACTTGTTTTTAAGGCAAGAGACGTTTCAGAGGTGGTTTGCCATTGCCTGCCTCTGTGTCATGCCCCTGGTATTCCTTGGAGTTTGCCCTTCCAAATACAAGCCAGGGCCGACCCTACTTAGCTTCTAAGATCTGACAAAATCAGGCTATCCTGGGCTATCCTGGTCAGGGCTGCATCTATTAACTATACTTACAAGCAGGGCTCTTTTGTAGAAAAAGCCCAGCAGGAACTCATTAGCATAATAGGCCACACCCAACAGCAGAAACTCATTAGCATATTGGGCCACATCCCTGACAGCACAGCTCATTAGCACATTAGGCCGCACCCACATGTTACCAGGTGTGGTCATCCAGCCACACCCACCTTTTGCTTGTTATTCTGTTTACCTTGTTTGTTGTCAAAACCCAGGACCTTTTTTGTAGCAGGAACTCCTTTGCATGTTAGGCCACACACCCCTAATGTAGCCAATCCTAATGAGTTTCTGCTGTTGGGTGTGGCCTATTATGCTAATGAGTTCCTG
>NW_015172058.1:401218-404686 GCF_001447785.1 Gekko japonicus | reverse complement strand
GTTAGACAAATCCTTACTCACTACCACCGCTTCTGGCTCCAGGAAAAGCAGGGAAATTTGCAGACAGAAAATGAAGTGGGCATTTTAGGAAGCACTGAGTATTGGGTACTGGAAAGAGAGTCAATTTAAAGAAGTACATACATTAACACAGACTGATTTTTATACCCTCTCCTAGCCAGGGAGTCAGTAGATCCAACTCCTGAAAAGTAGCTCTTCAGTAGCTCTTCTGGGCATGGAACAGTGGGGGTGGGGGTGGGGTATTTGTGAATTTCCTGCATTGGGCAAGGAGTTGGATTAGATGGCCCTGGAGGTCCCTTCCAACTCTATGATTCTATGACTCTAGTATTAGTAGCACAAAAGGAAGGATTTCACCAGTAGGGCAGTCTCCTTCACAGTGCTGCATAATGGGAGAAGCTCTTCCCTTTTTATATCATCATTAAAGGCACTTCCTGTATGCAAAGTAGGGGTGCCCTGTCTTTCAACTTTGGGACTCCTGTCCCTTTAATAAACAGCAGTGCAGCCACGGAGGGGTCAGAGAAGAGCCAATGAAGCCCTTTTCTACTTTTTTAAAGAAAAGATCCCATCCACTGTCATTGCCATTGGTTTTAGTTTGCTTCAGCTTTAGGTAATCAAAGGACAGGAAGGAGAAGCTGGAAGTCTTCCCCAAGCCCACCTCGTTGATGCTCTTGTGGACCCGGGCATCCATGTCGTAGCGCTCCTCGTCCACCTTGTCGATCCGCGCATGGAGCTCTCGGCACATCTCCTGCATATAAGAAGGTGAACGCTGAACAGAACTTAAAGTGTGCCAGGGTCACGCGTGTGTTTAGAAGCAGTAATGAGGAAGTGTGTCCTCTGAGCATGTGCAAAGTGTCTCTTGCTGCAGCATATATACACCAACTGGGCTTCTTAATCAAAAGGGTGTGATGGGGGGGGGAAGTCTAACCCCAGACAACTTGCTTTTTTTCAAGCAGATTATTCCCAACCTGTCCCAGGGTGGGGTGGGGAAGTCACTCTGCATTTCCATTCTATTTGTCCTCTGTAATAACTCGGTGAATTTGCAACATTTCAGGATTGGTGCACCTGTAGCTGTATGCACTTTTCAGCTTGTTTCTCTTGTTTCAGCTTGTTTTCAGCTTGTTTCTCTTGGATCATTTCCACAGGAGTGAAATTCCCCACACTGATGTTTTTAAAACTGTGTTATGTGAAATTTTCCGCAGTAGATTTTTCCTCACCAGGCACAAAGCCAAAGTTTTCTCCTTCTTATTCTTCTTACCCCGCATTTTTGGAACTTGCTAACTGGGGATTCCGAAAATGCGGGGTAAGAAGAATAAGAAGGAGAAAACTTCAGGTTTGCGCCTAGTGAGGAAAAATCTACTGTGGACAGTTTCACATAATGTGCTGTTTTAAAAACATCATTGTGGGGAATCTCACTCCTGCAGAAATGGTCCCTCTCTTTTCCTTACATATCACCTATGTTAACCATCGCATAGGCGCATTGATTAAATCATCTCACAAAAAGAAATCTTGATGTTGCCATGCAATCACATCCCACATCATTCTTTTTGGCCCTTCACCAGCCGTCCCTTCTTAACATTAACTCCGTCTTCACCAAGTCATTCTTTTCCCAGCTAACTCATATTCATAGATGGAGTACACAGTTTAAGTTCTCTTTTTATATTACATCTGTCTTCCTCCACTGTTACTCTTTTTTTGCTTCTGCCTTCACCTGTAGCTACTCCTTTTATATTTGATCTGTCTTCATCCTGATCCCCATCCTTGGCCCAGTCCCATTTTCCAGCCACCCACCCACAGTTACCTGCAGCCCTGCGAGATCCAGGCCTGTCCAGTCCAGGGGAGCACAGTGCTCTGCAAGGTATCGCTCTTTCTCCCGCGCATGCTCCTCTTCTTCCTTTTCCATTTCCTGCTTTGCCACCTGGAGCATCAGTGTCTGTTGTAAAGGGAGAATATATTAGATCACACCAGGGTTCCCCAGTGCAGTGCCCGTGGGTGCCATGGTGCCCATAGGCACTTGCCCCAGACGCCCGCCATGTGCTTCAGGAAAGTAGGCAGGCCATTAGGAAGGGAGTACCATAGACTGGAATGGCTACCTTCTTACAAGTAAAGGGGATTTTTCATCTTGGTCTTCTGTTTGTGTGTGTGGTGTTATCCCCCCCCTCTTGATCTTCTATGTGTGAATTATTCTTTCTGTCTCTATGTACTTGGGTCCTTGTCATCTTCTTTTCTCTTCATCTTCTTGTGTTTGTGTGTTTCTTGTGGGTGTGCTTGGCTTCTGCCTCCGGTGGCAGCCATTTTGTGGTGGTCCCTGTCACCCAGCCCTAAACAGTCTGATACCAGGCTCAGACCAATGACCTACCTAGTCTCTTGCCCGCCTCCAAACCAAGGAACTTGCCTGGTACCTGCTCCCCTCCCTGTTAAATCTCTGTTTCCCTGCCTGCTCTCCCCCCCACCCCCTGCCCACACACTTCATTTCTCTGCCATTACCTTGAGCTGCAGTTTCCGAGAAGCCGTTATCTTCGATTTTCTCTGTGGCGGAACAAAAGAAAACAGATGCTGGTCCTTCCAAAGTTATGAGACTAACAGCCCTTCCTGCTAAAGCACTCAGGGTTCCAGGCAGTGAAAGGCTCTTCCCAGCCCTGCTATTGGGGAGTATTTGAAGAGTCCAGGACCACCTGCATGCAAAGTGTGTGCACTGCCACTGAGCCCCGCCCACCAACAATGGATGCCATTCCAGGGAAGCTGACATGAAGCAAGGCATGATGGAGATAGCCCCATCCCATCGGCTGTCCCCAACGTTTGGTAATTAGAGGTAAATTGTCTCTGAACATGGAGGTTCCATTGTCAGTCATTCTTAGGGTCGCCAGCCTGTAAGTGTGGTGCTCCGCTGGCGCAGACTAGGAAGAACCCATCCCAAACACCAGAGGGAGTCCTCCAGCAGCTGTGACACTTTAGCATTACACTCTATGGCTACCATAGACTAGGGTTACAAAATGCTAGAGCGGCCACCATACTCCCCCCCCCCCCCCGCTGCTGGATCCTTCAAAAACAGGGGAGGGATTCTCAAAACAGGGGATCCCCACCCCCATCGGGGGGATGGCAACCCTAGTGTGGCCTGAAGATCCCCCGGAATTACACTTGGTCTCCAGACTATGGGGATCCCCAGCAGAAACTGGCAGCTTTGGAGGACAGACTCTATGACATCGCACCCCAGTTGCACGCCCTCCCTCCCCAAACTCCACCCTCCTTAGGCCCCACCGCCAAATTTCCAGGCATTTCTGAACTTGGAAAACCAACATACAACAAGTACCGTGCACAGATGATCATAACATATCATAAATAATTTTATATTTTTTGAAAAACATTTTTACAATAACTTCTACATATATAATAAATCATCCTAATCAAAAATATCAAAAACCATATCCAAGAATCTCAAAAGCTATTGTACAA
>NW_015172058.1:384119-401009 GCF_001447785.1 Gekko japonicus | reverse complement strand
GTACATATATAATAAATCATCTTAATCAAAAAAAATTTGCAGCGTTCATTGAAGAGAACTTTGGATTAAAACTTTGGTATGTGGCAACCTTGTGCTGAAAATTATTGTTGAACTCCCTGAGGAAGATTTGGAAACCGAAGGATATCTGGACCTCTGTTGGAGGAAGACATGAGCACATGTTATAAAGAGACTTCAAGGAGTCCTCCGACTTGAAACTTTATTTAACAGAGGAGGACTATTATTAAAGGTCGTACAATAGCTTTTGAGATTCTTGGAGATGATTTTCGATATTTTTAATTAAGATGATTTATTATATATGTACACATTATTGTAAAAATATTTTTTTTCAAAACATGTAAAATTATTTATGATACGTTATAATCATCTGTGCACGGTACTTGTTGTATGTTGGTTTTCCTACTTACCGTGGGTCCTTGTTTGGTTTTGTGAATTTCTGGACTTGGAGCAGGCAACCTAGTTATTCCGGCTTCTGGCCACTGATAGACCTATCCTCCAAGGATACATCTAATTTCCCAGCCGTCTATTGTGAATATCCAGTTTGGGCGGGGGATTAGAAGTCAAGGGGAAGGAGGGACGGCTGATCAATGTGCTAGATCAAAGCGGGCTATAGAGATACAAGAGGAGGGCAAAGGAGACAGATTAGTAAATGGAGAGAAGTAACCTGATTGGGGGGGGGCTTAGCCAACAGACAACAGGGGCAGCTGCTCTGGGCTCCAGGCCTGTTGTTGTTGTTCAGTCGCACAGTCGAGTCCGACTCTTCACGACCCCATGGACCAGCTCCCGCCAGGCCCTCCTGTCTTCCGCCGGGGGAAGGAGGGACAGCTGATCAATGTGCTAGATCAAAGTGGGCTATAGAAATACAGAGAGAAGTAACCTGATTGGAGGCGGGGGGGGGGGGCTTAGCCAACAGGCAACAGGGGCAGCTGCTCTGGGCTCCTGGCCTGGGGAGGCCCTAAACTGCATAGAGCCTCATCTCCTCAATGGAAGGAAGAGAGAAGAAGAGGAGGCTCCTGCTGCCACTTGCACCTGCCCCCTCTGGGGCTTGGGCCACTGGCTCCTGGTGGGAGCCGTGTCTCCTGACCCCCTATTAGGGGGCTTGGGCCACTGGCTCCTGGTGGTAGCAGTGTCTCCTGCCCACCTATTAGGGATGCCAGCCTCCAGGTGGGACCTGGGGATCCCCCAGGATTACAGCTCATCTCCAGACTACAGAGACCAGTCCCCCCGGAGAAGATGGATGCTACGGAGGGTGAACTCTGTGCCATTGGATCCCCTTTGCCCCCATCCCCAACCGGTGGCCAGGGGGCCTGGCAGCTTAACACCTCACACACGGTGAGGGCCACTCCTTCTTTGGCCCTGGCAGGGGAGGGGGGGAAGTGATGGCAGTGATTTCCTAGCTCCATCCTGGCATTTTGCCCAGGGCCCCAAAATCACCACAACTGCACTTGATTGGAGGTCATTTGGGAAGGACCAGACCCACATCTGAAGATGGATGTGTTTCAGAGAGACACATCCAGACCTCTGCAGCCACGGGGAGCTGGTGCATCTTGAAAAGCAGAGAGAAGCCTGTGATTCTCAAGAATGTGAGTCATGTGCCTGATTTCCACATCCCTGAGCCAACAGGGGATGTACCAGTCCTGCCTTTATGGGTTTATTAAAATTTTCAAAGGACACCAGAACCCCACCTTATCATGTGGCTCGATAGCATAGGCTCGATAGTTCGCTGACGATTTTCGGCGGAGGGGATGAGGGGTGGCAGTTGGGGGAGGAGGCCGAGTGGCAGGCTTGGGAGGCTCCGGGGCGGGAGGTTTCGGTTTCGGTTCCGCTTCCGGTTCTGCCTCGGCTGCCGTTTCTTCCGTTTCCTCCTCCACATATTCTTCTTCCTCCTCTTCCTCAAACTGTACAAAGAAAAAATGTATTAATTGTGTGGCATTCGTCAGACTGTCCTTTAAGAAAAAGGTTAAGCTCCTCCCTCTCCCAGGCCACCCCCTCAAGGGCCAGCCAGATACCCTCAGCCGAAGCTACCTCACAGGGTTGTTGTGAGGATAAAATGAAGGAGAGGGGAACGATGTGAGCTGCTTTGGAGGTGGGGTATAAAGGCAGAAAAAAAGCAAATCAATGTCAAACTCTTTCCAGAGTGCCACAGATAAAAACAATATCTGTTTTTAAAGCACCGTTTTCAATTGTAACCTGAATTTACACAGTTGATCTCTTGCAAAGCTCGTCTGAACCCTTTTTCTACGGAGCTAGCAGAGATGCTCTTGCAAAGCGTCTCCGGGGTGACAAGGAAAAAAGCAAATCAATGTCAAACTCCTTCCAGAGTGCCACAGATAAAAACAATTATGTTTTTAAAGCACCGTTTTCAATCGTAACCTGAATTTACACAGCTGATCTCTTGCAAAGCTCGTCTGGACCCTCTTTCTATGGAGCTAGCAGAGACGCTCTTGCAAAGCGTCTCCGGGGTGACAAAACTCAGCAGAACATAAAAACGGGAGCTCAGTAAGATTCAAAAGTCATGATTCGACATTTCACAAAGATGTCACAATTGTAAATACTGTTGACGGTTATTTGGTTCCAGTAGCAGACTATTCACAATGACTTAAGACGGATGATCGGAGTTTGTCACATCCATTCTGCATGGCAATTATCCAATTTGAATGGTAATTTAAACGGGGGGGGGGGGGACACACAGACACTGAAACCCAACATTTTCCTAGCACAGTAAATAAGGAATCTGGAAGGAGGAGGGAAACATGGCAACTCAAAAGAAGAGACATTATTTCCCATAGGTTTGGAGAATGCCCCTTTGTTGGTACTTACAGTCACCTCTTCCCTGCAAAAGACAGAAGAGAAAGATACGCCTCAGTCAGAATGAATATAATCCTTCTTGACTTACACACCTGTCTTCCTGCTAAGGCTGAAGGCTTGCCACCCTCCAGGTGGCCCCTGGAGATCTCCTGTGATTACATTAGAGATCAATTCTTCTGGAGAAAATGGCTGCTTTGGAGGGTGGAGTCTATGGCGTTGTACTCTGCTGAGGCCCCTCCCCTGCCCAAGCCCCGCCCTCTCGAGGCTCCACCCTCAAAATTCCCAGGTATTTCCCAACCTAGAGGTAGCAACCCTATAAGACCCCTAAGATGCTGCTTAAAGAAATCTCATCCCAGAGTTTCAAATACCAGCATTACTCTTGACAGACAGGGCTTTGGCTCCCCCTACCTCTCTGCCCACCACACCTCCTTCCTGAGAATCCTGGGCCCCGGTTTCTTCTTCCCTTTCTCCCCAGCTCTATTTCAGGTTCATTTTCCTTCCAGAGAATAAAGAAGGCTCCAGATATCTGTTTCCTTGTTCTTTAAGGACTGAGTCACACGCACAGGAGAGAGAGGTGGCAAAACGGACTGTACAATTTCAGTCTACAAGCACAAGAAAGACTGTTTGGAATGTTCCACTCTCTGGGGGAAAAGAACTCCCTCCCTGCACATAGAAAACCAAAGCAATGGGGGGTCCAACTCCCCCCCCACCGTTGGAGCTAGTTTTCTGTGTGAAGGGAAGTTCCGTGTATACAAAGGAAAGCCAGAATCCTCCACCTGCGGTCTGAAATGGTGCCGTTCATTCTACCACCTCAGCCTCTTGGCAAACCTGGAGCCATCACCATTCTTCCTCAAAGATCCACTTTTTCCCCCCATTTTTCCATTCACTCTAATTAAAAGGTCTGTTGTTGTTTTTTTTAATACTCACTCTTCTGCCATGTTGGGAAATAAAACTTCAATCCGCTATGAGTGGGGGAAGAAAGAGAAAAAGAAATATTATTCTTTCATATGTGCACGACTTCACTTATCCTCCAGAGGGCGCAGGTTTCATTCCTGCTTCCTCAGGGAGCCCAGGAAGAAGCGAGTGGAAGTTGCACCATCTGGTTATTCTTGGAGAAGTAGAAATCAGAAAACGTGACAGCCATTGAGGCAGCAAGCTTGAATTTAACCTCGGTTAATTAGCTCTCTAATCCTTAATCCCACAAACCGCGATTATTCCTCTATTGTCAATGGCCCTGTCAGGTTAATGAAGGTTTGCGCAGAGGAAGTTGCGGATTTCCCTGCCGCTTTCTTTTCTACCTGATTATTAATCTCCTGTCAAAAGACACACCAGCGTAGCGTTCCTCGGTCCCTCGAGGGTGTGTGTAGCACAACAATAAACTCAGCACCCATTTCCCTTTTATTAACAATGTTATACAATACCTGCAGTTTAGACAACCTTAAAACAGTATAAAATATTAGCTGTACACAGACCATTCAAAGAGTAAGAGAGATTGTGTTGGCGCGAGTCCAAAAGTCGGCTCACACGCATAGAAAATGCACAGACAAAATTAGCTTCCAACGGAGGGTTTCTAAAGGAAGACGCCGTCTTGGATCCCAAAGTTCTCATTGTTCCGTCTTTTCAAGAGATCGCTTCGTATTAAAATAATCGCTCTCTGTCCCACTTTCTTGGAGCTCACAATCTTAGAAAAATAAAACACCGGGGAGATTTATTTTTTTTTACCCATATATTCTTAGACAGCGTGAACTAAATCCACACAGCTGCCTCTTCAGAGACATTAGCTCATTATTACTACTCTTAATTGGAACGGAAATATATCGGTTTTAAGTACTAAGCATCCCACAAGTACATAACTGTTGGCCATTAACCAATAAGCCGTATCTTTGAACTACGCTGTATTCCCATCCATGGCTGAGGCACCATCCACCTGGGGATGATTTTATATGGTCCTTTCATGGAAAAGACATGAATAGCAGCTACAGGTAGCTCTTGTCTAGCCAATGGGATCCCTGCACAGCTGTTGCTTTGTAATCTAATAAAGTAAGAATATTAATTCAGATGTCCTCTGCATGTATTCTGCTCTGTTCGAAGGGCACTGTGTGACATTCAGATTTGAGTCTGGGGTCTAGATAGTGCCACAGAAGGTTTGGATCTCAGTTACTGGGGTTGGGTCTGGGTCTCTGGATCCAGATAACACAGAGGTTTTGGTTCTAAAGAATCTGGTGTGTGATTGAATCCAGTTGGGATTGGAGTTCAGAGTGTTGCAAAGTCCCAAACTAGACTCTGGGTTCTGGCTGAGAGATCTTTGGCTACTGGTGACCCAAAGGGCATAGAGGTTCCAGAGTGAGGTGTTTTGGGGTTTGTGGTAAAGAAAGAAGATACCCTTTCCCCACATGTTCCCCCAGAGCACTACGGTCGGGCCCCCAAAATTTGTTGGTCATCTCGGGCCCCAAGGATGCCAAATTAGCTGGGACCCAGGGCCAGGGCTTTTTCGGTGGCGGCTCCTACGTGGTAGAATGAGCTCCCGGGGGAGATCTGGACCCTGCGGGACCTTATGCAGTTCTGCAGGGCCTGCAAGACAGAGCTCTTCCGCCAGGCCTTTGAGTAGGAGCCGCCGCCCCACTATACCATCACCGTCACGGTACCTTAAAGGATGCACTGACGAGGCCCTGAGGAAGAACCTGGAAATGTTTAGAAGATCTGATAAGTCGTCTCCGTTTAGGCATAATTTCATGGGATGTACCATCTGAACTGAGTTGCTTCGTCTTGGATTCACGATACTAGTAATTGATTGAGCACCACTGTTTTTAATAATGCTGGATGTTTTTATTATGTACCATATGTTTTATTTATGGCTCGGTTTTTACCTTGCCCTTGTGATGCGCCCTGAGCCTTTGGGGAGGGAGGGATACAAATATGAAAAATAAATAATAAATAAATATTTGGTAGTGTGGTGCAGAGGGAGAGACAACTGTTGACTGCGCAAAGACAGGCCTGAAGCAAGGAAGACGATACCGATGCAGGCAGTGCCTACAGAAATGTTCACCTTCCTCTCCATGCAGTGTGCAAAGGGACTTTGGTTGTGATAAGAAGAGCCCTGCTGAATCAGACCGCTAGTCCATCTAGTTCCAGCATCCTGTCTCACACAGTGGCCAGCAGTTCCTCTGGATGGCCAATAACAGTGCATACAGGCCAAGGCCTTCCCCTGATGGTGCCTCCTGGTTCTGGGATTCACAGGTTTAGTGCCTCTGAATGTGGAGGTTCCCCTCCGTCACCACGGCGAGTAGCCACTGATAGCCCCCATCGTCCATGGATCTGTCTAATCCCCTTTTAAGGCTGTTTATTCCTGTGTCTATCACTACATCTTCTGGCAGCGAATTCCACATTTTAATCGCTCTCTGTGTAAAGAAGTATTTCCTTATGTCCATCCTAAGTCTACTGCCCGTCAGCTTCATTAGATGCCCTCGCGTTCTAGTACGTAAAAGGCTGAGGACTTAAATTCGTCTCCAATGGAAAAATTGAGCAGCACTGAAAAAAGAACTACTATAAAATATTATTTGAGTGAGAAAATTCTTGTGTTACAAAGCATTTTGCTCCAAATATACAGCAGGAAAAATATTGAGGACTTTCCCAGGTTTTCCCAGGGAAAAACCGGGAAATTTGAGGGAGCACTGAAACAAAACCTTTATGCTGTAGAGGTATACAAGACTTTTTTTTTGTTTAAATGTAAGTAATTTTGGCAATAATGAATATGCTATGTTTAATGACAACGTATTATTCAAAAGTCCCATGTTTTCAATATTCAAAGTTTAGCTTAATTTTCAAACCTGCTGGCAGGCCTTCTAATTGTGACTCTGTAAGAGAGCTAGTTTGGTGTAGTGGTTAGGAACGCAGACTCTAATCTGGGAGAACTGGGTTTGATTCCCCACTCCTCCACTTGCACCTGCTGGATTTCCACATGCAGCTGCTGGTGTGACCTTTGTTTCAGAGCTGTTCTCTCACGAGCAGTTCTCAAAAGAGCTCTCTCAGCCCCACCTACCTCCCAGGGTGTCTGTTGTGGGGAGGGGAAGGGAAAGGAGATTGCAAGCTGCTCTGAGACTCCTTAGTGTAGTGAAGAGTGGGGTATAAATCCAATCTCTTCTCTCTTCTCTTCTTCTTCTGACTTATAGGGCTTTCAAGGCAAGAGACCTTCAGAGGTGGTTTGCCATCGCCTGCCTCCGTGTCATGACCCTGGTATTCCTTGGAGGTTTGTTGTTGTTCAGTCGCACAGTCGAGTCCGACTCTTCGCGACCCCATGGACCAGATCCCACCAGGCCTTCCCGTCTTCCGCCGTCCTCTGAAGTTGGCTCAGTTTCATGTTCTCTCATCCTTTGCCCTCCCTGACTTCTTTGACCTTCAGTCTTTCCCAGCATCAGGGTCTTCTCCAGTGAGTGCTCCCTTCTCATTTGGTGGCCAAAGTATTTGAGCTTCAGTTTCATTATCTGGCCTTCCAGGGAACAGTCAGGGTTGATTTCTTTTAGGATTGACTGATTTGATCTTCTTGCAGTCCAAGGGACTCTCAAGAGTCTCCTCCAGCACCATAGTTCAAAAGAATCTATTCTTCGGCACTCGGCCTTCCTTATAGTCCAACTCTCGCAGCCATACATGACTACTGGGAATACCATTGCTTTGACCATGCGGACTTTTGTTGGCAGGGTGATGTCTCTACTTTTTATCATGCTGTTGAGGTTCACCATCGCTTTCCTCCCAAGGAGCAGGCGTCTTTTAATTTCATGGCTGCTGTCACAGTCTGCGGTGATCTGGGCTCCCAGGAACGTGAAGTCTGTCACTTCTTCCACGACTTCCCCTTCTATTTGCCAAGGAGTTCTCCAGGGGATCATGCTCCCATCCAAATACAAACCAGGGCCGACCCTACTTAGCTTCCAAGATTTGACAAGATGCCCTGATCTGGATAGCCCAGGCAAGCCCGATCTCATTAGATCTGGGAAGCTAAGCAGGGCCGACCCTGGCAAGTACTTAGATGGGAGACCACCAAGGAATACCAGTGCTAGGACACAGGAGCAGGCAATAGCAAGCCACCTCTCTGAATGTCCAAGCCACATTAGGGGTCACCAGAAGTCAACCATGACTTCCAGGCACTGGCACACACACGCACACCAACTACTCACCAAAACAACAACAAGAAGATTTGACAAGATCGGGCTGGCCCACACTATCCAGGTTGGGGCCTGAAAGTACATAGAAGCAGCGTAAAGCAAAAAGGGGAGGATGTTCTTTGGTCACATCCCGCCCCGCCAACTCTTAGGTGGGGCTAGTTAGTACTCCAGGCATGGTATAGTATCCGCGGGCACCACCCCGGTTACGGCCTTTGTATGGTATTTAAGGATTTGTGCGGCATTTACAAAAACTGTTTGCTTTCCTTTTGCCACTTCCCACAAGGCACAAGGGTTGCATCCTACGGGCTTTTCTACTTAATTGTGCCGTACTCTCTCCCTCCTCGCTGCAGCCCCCACCAATGTTTCCTCTAAGCTCTGGAGTGCCACTTCCCACAATGCACAAGGGTTGCATCCTACTGGCTTTTCTACTTGACTGTGCCGTACTCCCTCCCTCCTCACTGCAGCCCCCACCCCCATGTGGCTTTTGTCTCAGCAAGGTCCCACGATCCCCTTTTTGGTGGTCAAAAGAAGCCCGACCTCTGTCTATTGCCATTGGGAAAAAAGCGGTGGGATCCAGCCCGCACAGTTGTTGGTGAACATCTAGACACGTATGTAAACTGTGCTTGCAGGTATACTAATCATGGGCTGCTATTAGCTGCCTACGTCCTGCGAAGCGTACCTGCTGGGGTGGCAGATCCATGTTTGTCACCATGTATTAAGCTGCCAAGGGTATTGAATTACCACGAACTGTGGCTGTGGAGACGTTAAAAAGAAACCACACGATTTTTCTGGAAAGCAGCGTGACTATTTCCACTGAGAAGTAAACACACAAAGAGGGCCTCACGCTGGTTTTTTAATTCAGAGAAGTGCTTCCGTTCCCTCGTGCTTCAGCCCACGACCGAGCCCTCTCTGGCCTTTGTCGACACTTGTCTGAAGTGTGTACCAGACACCCATATCGCCAGAGCCTCTTTAGAAGCAGCTAAATTTGTGCTGTGTTATCGCTTCCGAACAGGGCCGGGCTGTTCCAAGAGGAGGCAGCAGCCCTTGGCAGAACTAGCAGAGCGAGCCACAGAGACAGATGGGGGAGGCCAGTTCAGTCACCACCGTCGCCACCCCCCATTCTCTGCCCTCTCCCTTTTCCCTAGCCCGGCAGGTCAGGAGGGGATCGCTTCTTCACAAGGACCGATAAGGAGACCGAGCTTGTCTTTTGAGAGAGGGAGGGGCTCGGGATGGAGCCGAGTCCCTGACACACGCGAGGAGATTAATATTGAGAGGAGCTGTTTGAAATTATTTCCTTCCACCTCAGAAACCGGAGGTGGGGGGGTGGGGAGATCACAGGCTGCGAGCAAAAATATAGAAAGCTCCCCTCCTTCCCCAAGAGAACTGTGAAGGGACACTTTTATTCTTAGCCCTAGGTGTGAAACCAACCATTCTGCACCCTTGCTGGAGACATCTGCTACCGGGAACAGCCAGAAATGTTGCAGGAGTTGCGGTTTGAAGTGCAGGAGCCATCCAATCACCCCCCTTCCCCCCCACAAAAGATCAGTGCCACCTATAACTCTTGCGACTGACCCGAGTTCACTCGAAACTACGCACACCTCGAGTGAGGAGGAAAGAGATTCGGCTCCTACGTTCCCCCCTTCCACATCCCCGCCCTTTGGGTCATTGGATTCCCTCCAGCTGATAAATTGATAGTCTGATTTAAAGCGCTGAACTGCAATTTAATTCCATGTTAAGGTCACGACGCCATAAGCAAGCAGTGTTAATACACTCGGGGGAGGGCGAGCTATTCAAGAGGGCGCAACTTCTGTACTGTTCCCGCACGTTAAGAACTTAAGTACACTCGGGCCGAACGAACGGACTCACGTAAACACAGTCTAAATCTCTTTATGCCGAACAGGGTACATGAGAGCCGTATCACCTGCGACTGTGGCGGTGCCGCAACCGAGTTCTCGGAACCACCTCTTTGCGGGCGATGAGGAAGATGCTGGAAACAGAATGACTGATGGCGCGGCACTGCCAGTGGGCTTGCTTCTGCCTCCCAGCAATGCCTGCTTGGAAGACAATCACACACAGACGCACACAGAGAAAGATGCACACAGATACCCCAGCAGCCTCGGCGCTCTAAGAAACTGAGAATGGTGACAACCTTGCACCTAAATTTATTGCACCCAGCAACCTGACGCTGCCGCTGCTTCCTTAAAGAAGGGTTTTTCAACGCCCAGCGAAGGCTGTCCTGACGCTGACGCTGCTTCCTTAAAGAAGGGTTTTTCAAAGCACAGAAAACAGAGAGAGCTGTTCTCTGGATCGTTACGCATTATCCTGCATATTAACCCCACAGCGGAGGGTTTACAATCTTCCCCATGCATAAGGGAGCACTGGCTACTTCTCTCCCCCACCAAGCTGACAACCTCCCCCAAAGGGGGAAAACATTAAAAGATGCCCTCTTCCCTATTACCTGATGCCTTCAGGAACGGAACGGTGCACTGCTAGAGGGAAAGAATTTCTCCCGTGATTACAAGGGCACCAATGTGATTGGTGGCCTTTTATGAAGAACGGAGCTCAGCCTTAGCTGAGCCTTTTAGGGAAGAAGGAGAACGGAATGCATTCCTCTGATAAGGACGGCCACCAGACACTGCGGGGAGGGGGGGGGAGCAGGAACAGGGCTTTGGCGAGACAACCCAAAGGGAAGGCAGAAGAGCCCCCATGGCAGGGCTAGAACTGACAGAGTCACAAGGGTTCCCGGTGGCCGCCTCCATTCCAGCGCCTCTTCCAGATTCACCCATGAAATGGCGGGCCACAGTATACCATCATGGTATATTGAACGCTCTAGGAGCAGAAGCCTTTTGATTTCAAGGGAACACTGAAGGCTCTCACTCATGTGCTGAAAAGCATGGAAATGATGAGGCTCTCGAGCATGTAAGGGAGAGGAGTTTAAGTCCTTTCACCTCCTCATCCCTTCACAAATTGACCCCCACTCCCCGGCACAGTTATAGCCTTTGGGGGGGGGGAAGCAAGGGAAAATGGGTTCCCCCCCCCATCCCTTTAAAAGGTTTTAAGCTGCATGAGGGAGAATGTGGAAGAGAGGAGGTTTCAATTAGCGAAACCATTCAGGTATGAAAGGGCTGACTTCCCTCTGCACTCCTTGTACGACTCTGATCCGAATCGGGTCCTGTGCAGCTGTAATTAGTGCTTAAAAAGACACTGGGAGACCCGTGCGCTCCCATCACATCTGGATTGGCCCTTTCTGTGTGGCTATGGGAGAGAGAACTCAGCGGGGAAGGCACGGGGGGGGGAATCTTCCTGACAGACAACCAGCCCCAGAAGGACGGCGGTTCCCCCTTCCACGGTGACTCAGTGACCTCAGCACAGACGGACAAGGGCCTGGGCGTGTTCTGCAGCAGCAGCCTTTTTTATTAAGAGGAATTGTGTTTTTTACAAAAGGGGAAAAAAAGCCCAGCAAAGATTCAAAAGAAGACGGATGTAAAAGTGGGGAGGGAGCGTCAGAGGCCTGGCTCTGCCACCTCAGGAGGATCCTGCCGCTGGAACAAGGAAAACGCTTCTTGGCCGGGTGCTTCGACGGGCACAAATCCCGTTTCCCTCGCCAGGTTGGTCACTCGGGAGCAGAACTCGGACACCTGCTCCTTGCGGAGGTCGGGCAGGAAGCTGAAAGAGGAACGGATTAATCTGACGCGTCGGGAAGGCCGGCTCGGTGGATCTGCTGGGCACCGCTTGCCTCCCTTTGCTAAATTACCGAGGCCCTGTAATCCTCTCAGAAAACCAGCCACCAGCAGGGGGAAGAAGGTGGGGCACATCTTTACGGCAGCTGCAGGGCTATTTTTGGGCAGGAATGAGTTCCTGCTACAAAAAAAGTCCTGGGTTTTGACAACAAACAAGGTAAACAGAATAAGAAGCAAAAGGTGGGTGTGGCTGGATGACCACACTTTTGGTAACATGGGGGTGTGGCCTAATATGCTAATGAGATCTGTTGACAGGGGTGTGGCCTAATATGCTAATGAGTTTATGCTGCTGGGTGTGGTCTATTATGCTAATGAGTTCCTGCTGGGCTTTTTCTACAAAAAAAGCCCTGGGCAGCTGAATTAGATCTGAGTGGAGCTCCTGTTCCTCTTCCGTCTGCCTGTGTTTAGCCTGGGCCTGCGTTGCAAGCCAGAGGGCACCGGACAAGGGGATCCTAACCTGTGGCTCTTAGCCCAGGGCTTGCCGCCTGAGGCCCTACGTGAGCGAGGCCAGCAGGTCCAGGACTAAGCTACAACGTGGCGTACAGTACCCTTTTGTTTTGTCTTCTGTTTGCTTCTTTAAGTTGCATTTTTGCAAACGGAATTTCATAAAGTGCGTTGGGTCCCACTGGGGAGAAAATTTGGATGAAAATACTGAAATAAACAAACAAGGCGATCAGGATGGGGCAGACAGACGAGACATTCCTGTCTTTTCCCTCTCTGCTGTGAGCTAGTCCCACTTCTCTCTAAAAGCCCAGAATCTAGGAGCAGGTTTCTCAATTGATCATGTACTTGGACAGGCGTGCTCGGATGCAGGATCCATATGCGCCCCCGTCAAGCGTGGAAAGCTTTGGCACACTTGTTTTAGAAAGACAGAAGTGGAAGACAGATCCCATCACTTAGTGCTTTCATGTTTTTGTCGTTCTGTCTAAAAAGGCACCACTAACAGATAATTGGTCTTCGTCCAATTGTTTTGCCGTCTTTCCGAGAACAGGAACTGCTTCAGAACTGCAGTACCCTGTACTGCTGCCTGCTGTTTTCTAAAAAAACATGCAGAACTGCCTTCTACCAAGTCGGATCATTGATTTGCCCAGCCCTACTCAAGTGTCAGCAGCTCTTCAGGGTCTCGGGCAGAGAAAGGTCTTTGCCAGTCCTACAACAGAGACCCCCACCCACACATTTTTAGGTAAAGGTAAAGGTTCCCTTGCTCGAAAGCCAGTCGAATCCGACTCTAGGGTTGCGGTGCTCATCTCCGTTTCAAAGCCGAAGAGCCAGCGCTGTCCGAAGACGTTTCCGTGGTCATGTGGCCGGCATGACTAAACACCAAGGTGCACGGAATGCTGTTACCTTCCCACCAAAGTGGTACCTATTTATCTACTTGAAATTTCTTGCTTTCGAACTGCTAGGTTGGCAGGAGCTGGAACTAGAGATGGGAGCTCACTCCGTCATGCGGCACACTCGGGTCTCGAACTGCTGAACTACCGACCTTCCACAGCCTGCAGTTCAGCGTCTTAAGCACTTGAGCCACCGCAGCTCCTAAACACTTTTTAGCTACAGCCAAATTATACGTTTTTTTCACTTTTACATGTGGCTGCGGGGAACACGTCAAAACATGTGTAACCAAGTGGGAAAAAAATGTTACTTATAGTTTGGTTCTTGCGGAAGTTGTGGCAAAGCAAATCGAGCCCTCCCAGCTTCAAATACATTTTGAAAACTGGAGCGCTACAAGGTTAACATGGCCAGGCGGCAAAAGGACCCTAAAGAAACAGCACACACCTTGCAAGGTAGGTCAGGCCACTGCTCATGAACAACGCTCCTGCTAAGCTGTGGAGTCTCGTGAGCAAAAAGGCTACTTTGTGAGCTACTGGCATTAAAGCGGTGAGCAAGCGACTTGGCTATCGCATGAATTAGTTCGCTCTGGAGCCCTCCTTCCTGAGCTAAGACAAGAATGTGTGAGCTGGAGGCTAAAAGACTGTGAGCTAGCTCACACTAACTCAGCTTAGAGGGAGCACTGCTCGTGACTAAACAAGGATCTGGATGTGGGTCTCGTTTGCCCAAACCCAGTGCTTCATCTACTGCATCACTGGCTTCTTGGGGGCGGGGTGAGATCTGTTTGCCAGCACAGGGTGAAGAAAGAAACACTTACTTGGCCAGCTCAATGACGAGTGTGGCTTTGGGGGCGGATACCAGACACAGCTCTGGTTTCAGGAGGTGCACCATGCTACGAAAGGCAAACAAAGAGGTGGTGGGTAGAGAGAAGCGACCTCTCGGCGTATTGTCCTTACTTGCTGAGGCAGGCCAGAGCCCTCCTGAGTCAGCCAGCAGCCCTGCCTCCTAGCACAGCCGGCTGCTCCCGTCCTCTTTCGAGGGGAAGCTGCAGTGCCGACGGGCTCCCAGTGCCTCAAGGGAGCTCCGCTGTCCTGGAAGTCCCCTCCTGCCCAGCCCCCAGCCTTACCTGCAGGAAAAGAATAGGAGGTTGAAGAGCTTTTGGTATTTGCCCTTCTGATGGAGCCGAGGGAGGCAGTTGAGAGGCAGGAAGTGGACCCGGATATCTTCTGTGTCGGGAGGGCCTTGGCCTTGGGAAAACACAGAGGCTGCGGTCACCCACACTAAAACAATCCACTCTCAATCCACTTTCAATGCACCTTCCAATTGGATTTTGCCAGTTCACACAGTAAAATCCACAGTAAAGTGCACTGAAAGTGGATTGGAAGTGGATTCTTTAGTTGTGTGTGACCACAGCCACAGTGGGACACCACGGCAGGCAAGAGGCGGCGGAGGGAGAGACTGGGTAGGGGGGCCGACGACAAAGCTAAAGAGGAACAACTCGGGGAATAAAATGTAAGCAAGACAAAGAACCGGGGATGTTCCTGAAGCCAGAAAACAAATCCAAACCCTGCTTTTATGCCACTGTGCAGAAAATGGAGGAGTAATAAGAAAAGATCCCAACGTTTTCCAGGAGTCTTGAGGGAAGTAAAGAGCCTCCAAATCGGCAAAATGTGAGACAAAAACCCATAGCTCTGATATCACATCCTGTAGGGTCACCAGAGCTCTGCATTATGAACTAGGAGACAGAAGTTCCAGTCCCACTGCTAGGAGAAGCTGACCTGTATTCCTGGGGAGGACAGCAGTTAAAACCAGACTTCTGACCTCTCCCAGGCAGGACTGGAACTGGTTGGGCTCTCTCCCCACAGAAGGAAGGAGAACACCGTTTCCATTTTTACAGCTCATCCTGTGGAGCAAGCAGGAGGCAGAAGCCTGCCCAGGACACGACTGATGGGGAAAACACTATTACGCGGACATTGTCATTTTCATGTACTTTTCTAGCCGGTCCTGAGTTCTTGGGATAAAGGAGGAATAAAACTATACGCAATCAATGAGAATTTGGCAGGGCACTGTGGGAGCCTCGGCCCCAGAGAGCATAATAAGAGAGACACTGGGGAGCCCCCACGGCAGAGGACACCGGCCACTCACTGTTGGCCGCATCCAGCGTGGCCTGGTCCTCTTCCCCTTGCAGGCTGCCCTCCTCCCCCTCCTTGTCGGAGGCTGTGGGCGGGTCATAGCGGGAGCGATGGCTCAGTTCGTAGAACAGGGCGGTGACATTGTACAAGGAGATTTCCTGAGCGCCCTGCGGAGGAGGAAAAAAGGAAGGTCAGCTTGGAAACAGCCTTAATTTGCATTCGTGCTGCCCTCTTTGGGATTCTCTCATTTGATTCTCCTTCTGTACAGATCTTTTGGATGAGGGATGTCAAGGATGCTCTGCTGCTCAGACACAGGGTCAAACCAGGTACGATGCTGGGAGATCTGGAAACAGAATTTCCAAGGTTTGTTTTTTTTTAAAGAGAAACACAGCAGCTGCCTGGGACCTTTGGTTCAGGTAAGGGCTGTGGTCCAGATGACGGGGCTTCCCCTTCACTAATTACAACTGGTAAACACCCTCTTCCCCCCCCCCCCAGCTGAAGTAGGCTTTCAAGAGAAGGAAGGCTAGGCACACTGCCTTTGCTAGCCTTTCTTTTCTCCTCCAGGCCGACGCAGCGTATGTACATGCAGTGATTTTGATCAACAAAACCGAATGGGGAGAGGAAAGGGATAAAACCCAACTGCCCTCCCCTTCCACACACAGGTCCTGATTTGCGACTAGGGATGCGGGGTGTCATGCGGCTGGTGGTGGTGGCAGAAAGTACCAGCAAGTTGCGGCTGACCTGTGGCGACCCCCAGTGGGGTGTTCAAGGCAAGAGATGAGCAGAGGTGGTTTGCCATGGCCTGCCTCTGCCCAGCAACGCTGAACTTCCTTGGTGGTCTCCCATCCACGTACTCACCAGGGTCGACCCTACTAAGCTCACGAGATCTGACCAGGCCCTCCGGTTAAGGCTACCCCTTTAAACATTACGGGAGATCAGTTCACAGACTGGAGAGAAATCTGGCCCCATGTTACCAACCCCCTCCTCCCCCTGAAAAGCCAGCAAAAGCCAATCATGGCCCACCTTGCTAGGAAGCCCATTGACGGTTTTCAGAAGACTGGTCTCTTCCGTCTCAAGTCCAAAGGTGATGAAGGGGCCGGTGGCAATGTCTCCCCAGTAACCCCGTGCGGGCATCGGCTCCCCTTTCTGGAAGGCAAGAGACCTACGATTAGCTAGGTTTGGTGCCAGTTTGGTGTAGTGGTTAAGTGTGCGGACTCTAATCTGGGAGAACCGGGTTTGATTCCCCACTCCTCCACTTGCATGTGCTGATGTGAACTTGGGTCAGTCACAAGCTCTGGCACAGCTGTCCTTGAAAAAGAGCAGTTTGTGTCAGAGTTCTCTCAGCCCCACCCACCTCACAGGGTGTCTGTTGTGGGGAGGGGAAGGGAAACGAGTTTGTAAGCCGCTCTTGAGACACCTTGGGTAATGAAGGGCGGGGTATAAATCCAATCTCTTCTCTCTTCTTCTTCTTCTAATCTCATGGTCAGTGTTCCCTCTAAGCTGAGTTAGTGTGAGCTAGCTCACAGTTTTTTAGCCTTCGGCTCACACGTTTTTGTCTTAGCTCAGGAAGGATGGCGCCAGAGCAGACTAATTTATGCAGTAGCCAAATCGCTGGCTCACAACTTTAATGCCGGTAGCTCACAAAGCAGAATTTTTGCTCACAAGACCCCACAGCTTAGAGGGAACATTGCTCACGGTCCATTCTTTGTC
>NW_015172058.1:375221-383853 GCF_001447785.1 Gekko japonicus | reverse complement strand
CAGACTGCTTCCAGTTCTGGAAAAGGAACATCCACTAAAGAATTATGAGGGGAGGAATACATTGGCTGAAGAGAAATGGCAGACAGGAAAAGGCATAAGCCTATGCCCCTCCTCACTCCTCCGCTGATTCCCCTCTGGAAAAAATGCACCTCCCCTGAACTAGCATTACAAGACTAGCCTGGGATGAGGACCCTAATATTGCCTTCCCAAGGAACAGTTCCTCCCTCAGTGGTACAAGAATAGGCAGATCCAGGAAGCAGCGAGAAACCCAGAGAACGGCCATAACCTCAACCAAAGGATGAAGTCGGCAACATTTAAGGGCGGTTTCTCACCAAATGTGGCAATTATCACTCACAAACTAGATGGAGGACTTGAAACTGTTATTCTACTGCAATGCTGGCTGGAAGGGACACACCAAAATCTGACATTCGCTGTCGGGACTGATGTCCTGCCGCCAACTAGATGTTGCCTCCAGACACCCACCTGGAGCAGCGAGAAGTATGCTAGTCCTGTCTGAGTACAGATTGTTCCCCCATCCCAGCCTGCCACCTCATCCCCCCCTGCCCAAAGAAATCCCCGCTGTCTCGTACTCGGGCAAAGGCCCCCCCACAACCAAACTCCAGTCTCACAACAGTGAGGTGGCTCACGTGTCTGAGGAGACGGCCAGACGCCAGAGTCTTGTTGGGGACATCATAGGAGGCTTCCCGCATCTCAAAGGCCACGCCTGTGTTGCGCCACCGGAAAAACTCACGGGAATTGATTACTTTGGCCTGGGAGGAAGGAATGTAACAACTGTCTGAAAGCGGTACATTCCCCGGTCTTTGCCAGCCGGCCTGCTCAATGGGACGGCGGCCCCAAGCTGAGCCACTGGGATCGGATCGGCGTGTAAGAGTCATTCCCCCTTTCGGTTTTTCGCACCCCATGTTCATGCAGCTTCATGGTGAGATCCCAGTCGCAAACCCCACGGCGGGCGTCATAGCGGGCACCCAGGTACTGTCGGAGCCGCAGGTCCCAGAGCTGCTCCATCTGGAAAGCCCACGGATCCGGGTTCTTCCAGAAGCGAAAGATTGCCTCCAACTGGTCCCGCTCCTTGAACTGTTAAAGAAAGAGCAACCAAGAGTTAGTGGTCAGAGCCAGGATTCCTGAGTCTGAGGAGCTTTACCGATATTTTTTTTTTAATTCCTCTTGTCTTTCCCCCAAGATTGACCTCCAGGACGGCTTAAGAACCGTCACACCCCATATCTGCCCACTGTGGTGGGGAAGCCACGCCCTGCTCTTTACGCCTTTGCTACACCAGATCCAAATGGAGGCGGCCACCGTTTGGCCTGTCCTGCTGCATCTGTAAGCTGACTTATAACATCCTAAGCACTGGCCTACTGGCCTAGTCGTATCATCTCTGACGGGAAGCAGCTCTCAGCGCCTTTCCCAACAGTGTCTACCAAAGATGGCAGGCAAGACACAGAGCTGAGAAATTCCCTTTCACTGCCGGCCTTCCACAGGGGGGGTTAAGAACTCTTTGGTCGCCACCTTGCCTTCGGCTAACCTGCGGCATGCTCAGTGATTCTTTTGTCACATTAGTTTGCAATTTTATTTCCACCCCAAATGCATTTAACGTTTTTCTAGGGCGGGCGCGGTGGTGGTAAGACATTCTAAGTACCTTGGGGAAATGGCCAAAATAGTAAGCAACTTAAAAAAAAAAACCTGTAAAAAATCAGCTTAAAATTCAAAACATATGGGCCCCGGTCACACAGAGCATTAGCCACGTTAGAGAGACGGAAGATAGGTGGATTTTCCGGGTGTGATTTCACTGCCACATCTGGGAAGTGTAGCGCTCCCGTGGCTCAACCGAGGCTTCCCGCCGAAGATGCGCGGCAAAAAACTAGTACCTCAGAGGTACTAGTTTCCGGATACCATAGGGCAAAGGCAGGGGTCTGATCGCGTTTCCTGTGGCATCCGGCGCCCGGCCATGCCCCATTGCGAAAAGGGGTTTTTTTTCCGAGTTCTCCAGGGATGCACACAAGCACCCAATGGGGCATGCGCATACTTCAGGTTAAAAAAAACAAAAAACAACCCCGTTTGCCGTGCCACGCCGCTTCTTTGGCACGTCATGCAATTGGCACCTCCCCCCTAACCACGGGACCTCGACGGGATCGCGAGGGGACGCCTGATCGCGCAGTCGCGCGTTATTTCGCTGCAGGGCAAACAGCCACGCCCCCCGCGCGTGATATCCGGCCTGTGTGACCGGGGCCATAGAACAGCAAGAATAGCTCGCCATTACAACCATATATAATATTATTTGTCACCCAAAGCCCAGGAGGGAAGAGCCCAGCAGCTGGAGTTGGAAGAGGAAGACGTGAGACCCTCTGGAAGGGGAAGGGCAGCTGGGCCCAGAACAGCAACCAGGAATGGAGAAGGTCCGCGCGCATTTCACCTTGAGGGCCGACAAGTCCAAAGCGGGTAGGTCAGCCTGCTGAATACAGGGGTCGGTGACGTAACGGACAAAAAGGCCTGCCTTCTCCTGCAAGTAAGCGGCTGTCTGGCTTCGGAGCAGAGTATTCCCCATCAACTCCAAGAAGGTCTCGCTCTTCTCTGGAAGGGGAAGAAGTGACATAGTCTGGGATCATTCAGCAGGCCTGACCCCACTGGTAGGGGCCAGAAGCCAGGAACCCCCCAAGTACCCCTGCAAGGGTCTGACATCATCGGGGTGGGAAGAACATGTATCTGCCTTCACCTTGCAGACCCATCTTCTCCAGAGGCTCCAGCGCCAGGCTCAGAAATAGCAACTGCCGGCCCAGCACCTCCAGATTATTCTCCAGCACGTAAAACTGAGTATGGGAGAGAAAGAACAATTCAGAAGAGAAGAAGAAGGAGATTGGATTCATACCCCGCCCTTCACTTGGAGCCAGTTTGGTGTAGTGGTTAAGTGCGCGGACTCTAATCTGGGAGAACCGGGTTTGATTCCCCACTCCTCCACTTGCACCTGCTGATGTGACCTTGGGTCAGTCACAAGCTCTGGCACAGCTGTCCTTGAAAAAGAGCAGTTTGTGTCAGAGTTCTCTCAGCCCCACCCACCTCACAGGGTGTCTGTTGTGGGGAGGGGAAGGGAAAGGAGTTTGTAAGCCGCTCTGAGACTCCAAGTGAAGGGCGGGGTATAAATCCAATCTCTTCTTCTTCTTCTTCTTCTTCTTCTTCTTCTTCTTCTCATAGCGGCTTACAAACTCCTTTCCCCACCCTGTGAGGTAGGCGGGGCTGAGAGAGCTCTGACAGAAACTGCCCTTTCAAGGACAGCTCTGACAGAAGTATGGCTTGCCCAAGGTCATCCAGCAGCTGCAAGTGGAGGAGTGGGGAATCAAATCCGGTTCTCCCAGATTAGAGTCCGCGCACGTAACCACTACACTAAACTGGCACCAAATTCAGCTGAGCAAGGTTTAAATTGCTAACTCCAGTCCCAGAGAATCCCCAAGAATCATCTCAGTAATAGAGAAGGGCAGTATCGGGGGATGGGGGAGTTGGAGATCTAGCACAATTCTTCTTCCAATGAGAGTTGCAGGCAGCAGTACAGCAGGCGGAGAGGACAGCTTCCTCCCAATCTTTATGTTCCTTTTCATTATTATATCGCCTCTGCTTGTTTACTATTTTCTTTGTATCTACCGATGTTCTCCGATGTTCTCCGTGACATTTCAGACTAAGCGAGTGATTACTGGGTGAGGGAAAAAACGCTCTGAGGAAGAAAAAAGGCTTCTTCGAACCCTGCTCGTGGTCTTTGCCAAGGCGTCTGACTGACCCCTGTAGGAAATGGAATGCCAGACGGGCCTTTGCTCAAGACCAGCAGAGCTCTTTTGACATTCATGAACTACAAACAAACGTCTGCAAATATCACATCGTGAGGCATGAATGCCAAGGAAAGATCAGTCACAGGGCGCAGAATCCCAAATGCATTCCAAAGGCCTGCCTGACAAGCTCCCAGGAGAGAAGCTGGGGTGAAATTCCAGTTTCCTAGAGAAGAGAAGCCATTACTCCCATTCAGCAGCTCTCCCACCCCACCCCACCTCTTTCCATGTAGAACCCGAGAATCTTCCACTGAAGGAAAATGCTGCTGTGGATGGGTTTATCTCTATGGATTGCCTTTGAATACATCACCTCATTAGAGTCCAAGGTTTGCTTAAAGAAGGTTAATGTTCCGTTAATGGCTGTCAGTGGTCCCCACCATTACTCACCAGAGGGTAATTCACCTATTTGGGGGAGGGGAGGGAATCTAAAACAAGTGCCTGGCAGATTGTTTGGGAGAAAAAAGAAGAGTTGGTAGTTTGGGGGGAGAGAGAGAGACATTTTCCGCAGGGATGGCTCTCCCCGCGCCTGCACCTGTATTCGTCCGCCCTTTCCCTCGTTTCCGCAAATGTTTCTGCAGTCCCAGGAGCAAAAATGCGGCTTGCCCCCTCTTGTGATGCAGCAGGGGAATTTCTGGAAACAGAGAAGGCCGATGCTGCGGAGGAAGAGGGGACGAGCGGTGTGTTTGCTCCTGGGACAGCAAAAACATTTGCAGAAATGAGAGAAAGGGGCAGAGGAATACAGGTGCAGGGAGAGCCGTCCCTGTGGAAAACATCAGAGAGAGAAAGGGAGGGAGAGGGGGAGGGAGAGAGATGGCTTAAGATGAGGCATCTTGGGGTACAGGCCGGGCTCGTCTCTTCATCTTCCTCTAAGGAACTGATGCAACTTATGAGATCTGCTTCCTTGTGGAAGTACCTGTTTGCCCTCCAGACCCCTCATCTGTAACCCAGTGGATCACATTTCCCCTCTCCGCATCCTTTCCTCTGCCCTAATCGGACCCATTCCCCATTTGGCTTCCTGTCACTTGGCTGAGCTGCCTTCCCTCCCAAGGAGCCCCAGAGAAGTCGCGGCACCTGCCCACTCTGCTGCAGCCCAGCTCGCGTCTCTCTCCTCTGGCAAAGCACCCTGGAGCCAGGAACCCTCCCAACTTTGGTACCAATGATCCAGGCACTGATGCTCTCCCCCGCCTCCCTGCTCCCATGCCTCCTTCCCCCACATCTGATGCTCACGTCTCCTTAACATGAAGCGATACTCAAAAAAGGAGACGCGCCGGGCTGGCTCTGCTGAGTCATTGCCTCGTGATGAGGGGAGGTCGCGAAGGGCTGCGCTGGTGACACGTTGTCTAAGAGGAGCTGCTACGGGGGAAGAGGCCCGAGCCCACACTGCCTCCACGGTGACCCTTGTCCCTTTGCCCTCCACAAGCTTCACGCCTCCCTCTCACATGTCAGCTGGGGGCCTTTTCTGAGGGACACGGTGGCCGGGCTGAGCCGAGACGCTCGCAGCCATGGACAGCTGCCAAAGTGTCCCTGCCAGACTCCTCATGTTGACAGGAATTAATTAATGTCACCATGCATTTGGGGAAAGGGAAGATGGGGCGGAGTACCAGCATCACTTCTTCAAATGGAGAGTCGCAGCCAAAAAGAGCTCATTTCTCTGGTCCAGTTCGACAAAATAACCCTTCCCTTCACGAAAAAAAAGGGCCTGTGTTCCTAGTCCTCTTGATTTATTTAAGCTCCCCCCCTCCCCCCGGCCTTCTGAAGCACCCTTAAGAAGACGAAGAGGAGGAGATTGGATTTATCCCTCGCCCTTCATTGGAGTCTCAGAGCGGCTTACAAACTCCTTTCCCTTCCCCTCCCCACAACAGACACCCTGTGAGATGGGTGGGGCTGAGAGAGCTCTGACAGAAACTGCTCTTTTTCAAGGACAGCTCTGACAGAACTATAGCTTGCCCAAGGTCATCCAGCAGCTGCAAGTGGAGGAGTGGGGAATCAAACCCGGTTCTCCCAGATTAGAGGGTGGCGCACTTAACCACTGCACCAAACCACTACCCCAGAATGAGGGTACAGTCTTGTAGGTTCACTTATTGTGCAGAAGTTCACTTTTTTTCCCCTAACAAGGCCTTATAGTACCCACAATTTCCTATAATATTCATAGGCACCTCAAAACACCGCCCCCCAAGAATATCTAGAAAATAATCTAAACTGAGCTATGTATCTCAGGAATCCAAATTCACACAGGATCACAGGAAGGAAAACACCACTGAGGATATAGTGATGTGTGTTATCAAAAACGCCTGGAAGGGGTCTTCGCACGTCTGTGTGGATGGTGGGGGTGAACACGGGGGAGCTTGATACAGGCACATGCCAATGCAGCCTGAGAAAGTCCTCCTGATGGGGGAGGGGGCAGACGGCTGCCCAGAGGAGACAGAAACCCTACAATGGCTGAGAGCACCCTATACTCCCAGTCTCGTTATCTAGGATTTAAACATTGCTTTTTAAAAACTGGGAAAGGTCTCCACAATCTTCATTTTGCTCTTCCATACGAGGACCCTGTGGGGACTGTTAAAGGGCCACGCAGGTACACTGCTGAGCAGGGCCAGACACCTGGCAGCTCGCAGACTGACTCAGACCGTCCAAGCAATTGTATCCGGCCACATCGTATTTTACAGCATATTGGTAAGTTTCTTTTGCAACTGGAACTACGGGTGGTGGTGGTGGAGATGGCTGTGGAGTCACGAGAGAGAGAGAGACCGCACAGTGAGTCCGTCACAAGTTTCCTTCAGCCGTAAGCTGCTGCAGAGCTGCAGCAGCTGGAAGCAGCAGGTGGCACCCACTGAACTGAAACGGCAGAACCACCACCAAGACTTCCTCCCCTTCCAGATTTTGGTTTGTCCCCGAGGGAGCCTCAGCCTTTCCCTCTTGAGGGACAGAAACAGCCTGGCCTCCTGTCTCTTTTCAACCTACTGCTTAATAAACCGGACCCTCGCACCACTTCCCGGGGGGGGGGGGGGCGAGACACAGACAGGTTTTTTTTAGGCAGGACCACAATGCTTCACTTCACCTTGAATGTTACTTGTTTGTTATTCTGATATGTTTATGCCCCAACTTGCTTCCACAGACCTCAAAGCAGAATAAGCTGGGCACCCAAGATGTCTCCAAGCAGTGATGATACTCAGACCTGCTTTTAGTTGCAGCTGCCTTCGGACTATGCCCCGGGATTCTGTACCCGGGCTGCCTACGACCAGGCGTATGTATGCCAACACTGTCAGACCAACTTTACTACAGAGTCTCATCATCCAGAATGTGTTCAGTTCTGCCACTCCCCCCCCTCAAATCCGGACCACTGTGTCCCCAGTGATACAGAAATTGGCCAGCGCCTTGCTGCAGGGAGAAAACAAAGCCCAGACGCTCAAGACGCCGAGTGAGATATTGGAGTCTGTGTCTGCACAGTCACGCTGCCAATCCGGGGAAAGCACGCCGCCCTGCTCACCATCTGCCTGGCAGCCTCTTGCCCTCTTCTGCTGTTCTGGCAGAAAGCGTGCCCAAGAACTATCTAGGAAAGCGGCAGACCTGCAAAATTCACCTCCTCGTGTCATCCCGGCACGACAGGCTGATAACAAGACAAACCTACTTATGAACGATGGAGAAAAAACAAACAACAAACCCCTGCAGTGACGCCTTGAACTGCCTCCCAGAGCGCCGCTGTGACGCCTCGGCGCTTCCCCCATCAGATTCCTCCTCTGAAACCATCTTTTGAATTCTTCTTTTGGTGCACGACTCCTTCGGGCCAAGCTGTATGAGATGCTTCTCCTCTTTCAGGGCCCAGGCAGCCCTGCAATGGGGCAAATAATGCCCCCCCCGAGCCTGCTTTGGGTAAGGAAAATGGTGTGGGGAGAAGCTGAAACTCTGGATATACCCACTGTGCCACCGCTCCCCTTTTATAGGGACTCTGGGGCAAGTGATGCTCTGTCTTCTTGGTGCTTGGGGGGGTCAACAGTGGGAGGGCTTCTAGTGTCCTGGCCCCACTGGTGGACCTCCTGATGGCACTGGTTTTTCTGGCCACTGTGTGACACAGAGTGTTGGACTGGATGGGCCTTTGGCCTGATCCAACATTGGCATCTCTTCCCAAATTACCATCACCATTAACCTGTGCCATGGTCCTCCTGATCCATATTCGACCCAGCAGTGCTTGGGGAAAATAAGCACCCTGCAGCTGCTGTGAGGCTGCAGGGAATGTGTGTCACGTCAGGAAAACCATGACTCAACTCATAGAGTAACGTCTTGTGTAGTTCAGGCCTTAGTTAACACCCCACAGAGACACCAAATACATGTAACCAAACTGAATGCATATTCTTCCAGTTTACCTTCCACTTCATGTTCCTTCCCTCTCTCTCTGTTATATCCCCTTTGTTGCACTGAATTTGTAAACTCTTCAGGGCAGAGACCTATCACGAATCCATGCTTTATACCAAGTCCGACTATTGTCCCATCTAGCACATGATGATAACTAACACTGTCAAACGAACACCGTCATCAACATGTTAATGCCAGACCCAAATTACCATCACCATTAACATGTCACGGCCAGACGCTGCTAATGTCTGCCGTCGCCCGCGAACAGCACTGGCACTTTACACTGTGTTTTAAAAGAGTATTGTGGTGGTTTTATTTAATTTTGTGTTTTAACGTTTAATATGTTTTATGTCAGCTGCCCTGAGCCTGCCTTGGCAGGGAGGGCAGGATACAAATTAATTAAATGAATGAATAAATGAATAAATAAATAATGACTGGCAGTCTCTCTCCGG